>NC_133364.1:21433794-21733794 GCF_049309525.1 Garra rufa
TATTTGAACCAAATTTTAACATTTTATTCGAAAAAGTATTTGAAACCTTTAAAGTAGACACTTTACTTGCAAGTAATGTGCTTTCTATGGAAATAAATTCACTTTTGTACATTTGACGTGGACATCTTAACGTCTTTGACCCATATATATAGCGCTTTGTGGTTTATATAATTATTAATATACATATTAGAAAAATTACTATTGTATAATTTGCTATTAATTATGGTAACACTTTACAATTAGTTAAAATTAGTTAATGTGTCCACTTACATGAATGAATGAACAATACATTTATTACACTATTTATTAATCTTTGTTAATGTTAGTTAATAAAAACTCAGTCGTTCATTGTTTGTTCATGTTAGTTCACAGTGCATTAACTTATGTTAACAAAGACAACTTGTGATTTTATTAGTAATGCATTAGTAAATGCTGAAATAAACATTAACTAAGATTACTTAATGCTGGAATAGTATTCTTCTTACCATTATTATTATTAATGAAAGCATGAACAACCTATCAGCTATGTGCAGTCTGAGGATATCAGCGTAATTTGGTTGTCACTTTTCCAGCATCTTGGTTCAAGTCATTTGCAGATGTGATCAAATGCAGAAATAAAGGGAGGATTCGCTCAAGCAGAAAAGCTTTGTACTGATACACCGTGAGCCCTGTCTCAATTCAGTGCAGATAAGTCTGGGCTCATTCATATTCATGAATTTTGTTTGTCATTTGCATAATTTAAAAGGCAAATGTTTCTGGTTCGCTCAAAACGAAGATGTAAAATCTAATACGAACAGACTGGCATTTATCTAATCACGTTTGCATGATTTATTGCTTGTTGTTTAAGTAATCACAGTTGAGTTACATACAGATAAAGAAAAAAACTTCACAGTTAATGAAATGAAAAGAAGTCAAATGTTCTTACCCGTAGCTTGAAACTCAAAACGGACAGAAAACCGAAATCTTCAGAAATCCCTTAAAACGCTTTCCCATCTTAAAAGGTGTCAGCGCAGAGGTCAAAAGAAAAGAGAGTCCTGTCAGTCTCCCATTGTCTCAATATTTACATTATTCTCCATCAGAGAAGTGCATCTTGCAACCGTGCTCTTTCTTTTTTTCTCAGTGATGTTCTCTGACGTTCTTGAAGGTGTCAGAAAGTTTCCTCAGGTAGCGGATCTCTAGTTTTATACGTGCCGTCTCTCGCTCTCTTAGTTCATTAGCTGCTGTCTGCGGAGATGGGGTGAGAGAGCGCTCTCGTTCTCTCCGCTCTTCTGTCTGCGCTCCACATGCTCTCTGCTTCTGTTACTCGCTCTCTCTTTCTCACCTCTCTCTCCTCTCCTTCTTACCTTGTGACTCTTTTTCTATTTATGTGTTTCTTTTCTTCTGTCTCTCTTTATACCTGTCTCTCACTCTTTCTTTTTCTTCTCTTTTCTCTTGCTTTCTGTCTGTCTCTCTCTCTCTCTCTCTCTCTCTCTCTGTGTGTCTCTCTCCTTCATGTTTAATTGTCCAGGGTGCACCTGTGGCTGTGATTGGTTGACAGATGAATGACTTGAACTCCCGCTCTCTCAGAACAACTGTTGACCAATCACTGACCCAGAACAAGCTTCTGGTTCTGAGACGCAAAGCTGCTCAATTTGAGCCCAGGACAAAGGGTCTTGAATTTGTGGCATGTCCTTCATGTCTCACTGGTAAGAGGTAGGGATGGCTTCTTTGACTCCAGTGTTCAGATACATTACCTATCTGATAACAAGCAATTAGGTTTTGTTTGCATTGGTTGTAGCTGCCGGCCCTGCGGTGACCTCTTTTATTTATAGCTATTTGAGCTTTTAGAACAGTAAATGTTCCTGAGCTCTTTAGGAGTAGTAGCAGTAATGCAAACAAAATCAGGGTTATTTACTTTTGACTGGATATTTTAAGAGGCAGATGAAAATGTATGCGTGTATGGGGGAGGTTGTTTAAGAGTGTGAGATACGTGGAGCTGGGAAATCAAATGGGTGGGTGGAAAGCATTACCTTCCAACAAATGTATTTGTCAGGGTAATACCTGCCCAGACTCAGCCCACCACCTTGCCTTATCCTTATCTCTGTCCTTGCCAAAAGAACGTCTTAGTGAAAATTGGTTGTGTCCAATCTGATTCTACCCTCTGGTTGTGATGTATATGTATTTACACCAGTAGTGTATGGTAATAAGAAAAGAAATTAATTTTAACTTTATGAAATTCATTCAACTAAACGTATTCATCAAAAATAATGTCATTCATTAAATAAACATTAATAATAAATAGGTGAGTTTTTTTACTTATACAATCACATATGTATGAAAGCCCATTTCCACCACTGAATACATTTTAAAAAAGGTAACTGGGACTTTTTATCTCACAGTTCTGATTTTTTTCTCAGAATTGCCTTATACAAAATCACAACTTATAAAGTCAGAATTGTGAGACATAAACTTGCCATTATGAGTTATAAAGTCAATTATGTGATACAATTGCAAGTTATTAGGTCAGAATTGCCAACTGAAGTCAACTGAGTGATATAAGCTCATAATTGTGAGTTGTAAAGTCAGAATTTTGAGATATAAATTTGTAATTCTGCCTTTTTTCTCAGAATTGCATGATATAAACTCGCAGTTGCGAGTTCTAATGTCAATTGCATGATATAAACTCATGACTGCAAGTTAAAAAGTCAGAACTGCAAGATATAAACCCACAATTCTGACTTTTTTATCTCAGAACTGCATAATATAAACTCACAATTGTGAGTTACAAAGTCAGAATTGTGAGATATAAACTGGCAATTGACTTTTTTTTCAGAATTGCAAGTCAATTGCATGATATAAATTCTCAATTGCGAGTTAGAAAGTCTGAATTGCAATATATAAACTCACAATTCTAACTTTTTTTCAGAATTGCATGATATAAACTCGAAATTGCGAGTTCTAAAGTCAATTGCATGATATGAACTCATGATTACAAGTTAAAAAGTCAGACTGCAAGATATAAACCCACAATTCTGACTTTTTATCTCAGAACTGCATAATATAAACTCACAATTGTGAGTTACAAAGTCAGAATTGTGAGATATAAACTGGCAATTGACTTTTTTGTCAGAATTGCAAGTCAATTGCATGATATAAATTCGCAATTGCGAGTTAGAAAGTCTGAATTTCAATATATAAACTCACAATTCTAACTTTTTTTCAGAATTGCATGATATAAACTCGAAATTGCGAGTTAGAAAGTCTGAATTTCAATATATAAACTCACAATTCTAACTTTTTTCAGAATTGCATGATATAAACTCGAAATTGCGAGTTCTAATGTCAATTGCATGATATGAACTCATGATTGCAAGTTAAAAAGTCAGAACTGCAAGATATAAACCCACAATTCTGACTTTTTATCTCAGAACTGCATAATATAAACTCACAATTGTGAGTTACAAAGTCAGAATTGTGAGATATAAACTGGCAATTGACTTTTTTTCAGAATTGCAAGTCAATTGCATGATATAAATTCTCAATTGCGAGTTAGAAAGTCTGAATTGCAATATATAAACTCACAATTCTAACTTTTTTTCAGATTTGCATGATATAAACTCGAAATTGCGAGTTCTAAAGTCAATTGCATGATATGAACTCATGATTGCAAGTTAAAAAGTCAGAACTGCAAGATATAAACCCACAATTCTGACTTTTTATCTCAGAACTGCATAATATAAACTCACAATTGTGAGTTACAAAGTCAGAATTGTGAGATATAAACTGGCAATTGACTTTTTTTCAGAATTGCAAGTCAATTGCATGATATAAATTCGCAATTGCGAGTTAGAAAGTCTGAATTGCAATATATAAACTCACAATTCTAACTTTTTTTCAGAATTGCATGATATAAACTCGAAATTGTGAGTTCTAATGTCAATTGCATGATATGAACTCATGATTGCAAGTTAAAAAGTCAGAACTGCAAGATATAAACCCACAATTCTGACTTTTTATCTCAGAACTGCATAATATAAACTCACAATTGTGAGTTACAAAGTCAGAATTGTGAGATATAAACTGGCAATTGACTTTTTTGTCAGAATTGCAAGTCAATTGCATGATATAAATTCGCAATTGCGAGTTAGAAAGTCTGAATTTCAATATATAAACTCACAATTCTAACTTTTTTTAAGAATTGCATGATATAAACTCGAAATTGCGAGTTAGAAAGTCTGAATTTCAATATATAAACTCACAATTCTAACTTTTTTTCAGAATTGCATGATATAAACTCGAAATTGCGAGTTAGAAAGTCTGAATTTCAATATATAAACTCACAATTCTAACTTTTTTCAGAATTGCATGATATAAACTCGAAATTGCGAGTTCTAATGTCAATTGCATGATATGAACTCATGATTGCAAGTTAAAAAGTCAGAACTGCAAGATATAAACCCACAATTCTGACTTTTTATCTCAGAACTGCATAATATAAACTCACAATTGTGAGTTACAAAGTCAGAATTGTGAGATATAAACTGGCAATTGACTTTTTTTCAGAATTGCAAGTCAATTGCATGATATAAATTCGCAATTGCGAGTTAGAAAGTCTGAATTGCAATATATAAACTCACAATTCTAACTTTTTTTCAGAATTGCATGATATAAACTCGAAATTGCGAGTTCTAATGTCAATTGCATGATATGAACTCATGATTGCAAGTTAAAAAGTCAGAACTGCAAGATAAATAAAGTTATAAAGTTATAAAGTCAACTGCGAGTTATAAAGTCAGAATTTGGGAGATACAAACTCACAATTCAGACTTTTTCCAGAATTGTGATATAAACGAAAAAAGTCAGACGTTTTTAATTGCACAATTATGACTTTTTTCTCACGAATACGAGTTTGTATCTCACAATACTGACAACTTTTTTTTCGCAATTGTCAGTTTATCTCTTACTATTTTGACTTAATAATTTGCAAATGCAAAAAAGTTTTCACCAGTTTCAACTTAAAAACTTAAGTTCAGCAGCTGGCTCAAAATTTTAAGTTAAATCAACTTGAACCTGTCATTTTAACTCACTACAATAAAGTGTGTTAAAATTACTTGTACTTTTAAGCTGATTTAAGGAAGTGAAGTGAGGCCAAGTATGGTGACCCATACTAGGAATTTGTGCTCTGCATTTAACCCATCCAAGTGCACACACACAGTAGTGAACACACACACACCGTGAACACACTCCCGGAACAGTGGGCAGCCATTGCTGCGGCGCCCGGGGAGCAGTTGGGGGTACGGTGCCTTGCTCAAGGGACTCACCTCAGTCGTGGTATTGAGTGTGGAGAGAGTGCTGGTTATTCACTCCCCCCACCTACAATCCCTGCCAGACCTGAGACTCGACTTGTACTTTTAAACTGATTTAACTAACTCACAACTGCAAGTTTTATTTCTTACAATTCGAAATTGCAAGTTTGCATCAATTCTGAGGGAAAAAAGCCAGAATTATGAGATAAAAAAGTCGCAATTACTTTTTTTTCAGTGGCGTGAAATGGTCTTCCATACATATGTACACTACCATTGAAAAATGTGGGGTCTAAAACATTATTGAATATTTGAAAATATTCTCATTAAGGCTGCATTAGTTTGATAAAAAAAATAGCTAATATTGTGAAATATTATTATAATTTTATTTAAAATAATTGTTCTCTATTTAAATATATTGTAAAATGCAATTCATTCCTCTGATGCAAAGCTGAATTTTCAGCAGCCATTACTCCAGTTTTCAGTGTCACATGATCCTTCAGAAATCATTCTAATATGCTGATTTGGCTGATTACTTTTTTTAATTTCAATGTTGAGATGAAATTACAAAATAAAAATAATATATTTTATTGTCACCTTTGATCAATTTATTGCATCCTTGCTTAATATAAGAGTTTTAATCTTTTAATGTATTCTTTAAGAAAAAAATCTTACTGATCTCAAACATTTGAACAGTAGTGAAGTAGTGTTATTTTTGTAGGTTTACATTAACATATTTATTCAAATCAATTCAGTTATTTTTATATTTGTATATATTTCAACATTTTATTTCTATATTGACAGTGTCTTCAATAAAAATAACTCTTTTTTTGGGCTATTCACTTTCCTTTCAGACCATTAGTCGTCAATCCTCTGTAAACACTGCACGTGTCAAAATGATTGCAGCTTTAATTTAAAGAGCTGAGTGCTTGCTAAAAAAAATGACTCACTTACAGATCATTTCACGTTTCAAGTCAATTCAAGAACATTTCTTTTTGGACGTGACTGAAAGTGACGATATCTCAGTGGGTGAGTTGTTTACACTATAATTAGTCCATCCATTTTCAAAAGTTTGATCCATTTGGGCCGATTTGTGGACCGTCTGTAAACATGATAAGACGTTATTGCATTGACAAAAAGAAATAAGCCTCCTTTTGTGACTTTTCACTGCATTTCAACTGCCTCTGAATCTTGAACAACTTAAATTGCCATTGGTCAGTGTTACTTTAAAAAAAAAACGAATGACGTAAACACTTTTAATCTCACTTTCAGAGCATATCTGCACATTTGCATTTGAATATACTCAATAAATGTTTAATTTTGTCTCAAATCAGCAGTTTTGATTGAACAATCTATCAACAATTGAACAAATGACCTCCTGCTTCTTTGTCGACGCAAATTGCCGGCAGTTTGAAAGACCCTGCGGGTTTTGCAGTGAGGACCACTTTGTGAATGTGTGTGTGGATGTATAGGTGTTTGAATGCTTGTGTTTGATCAGTTTTGGATGCAGGAATCAGAACACGTGCTCTAAACCTCTGCAAATACAGATAAGGAAAACATGGATTGCTGAACATTTGCTCCCTGCTGATAAAGCACAAGAAGTCTATCAAATATGAGGTGAAGGAGACCCCAATTAAAAAAAGGACATCACTATGGCCTGTCAATCTTACCTAGGCTAAGGTCAAAATTTTGGAGAAAAGAAGGGATCAAGTGTGATGCTTATTATGTTCACATAGAAGCAGAATACAGCATAAAACGTAATTAAAAAAACAACAGAATTAGGTTTTAAATTAAATAATTTTAGAGATATTCAGGGACTGAGTGTCTTTTTTTTAATGTAATTTAATGTGGACTTAATTACGGCTAGCTAAAACCACCCTGTCTTGCGAGCATTAAACATCCTTGTCGTCCTTAATTGATCGGACTATATATTTGCTTGCATGAATCTTTAGCAGAGGACATAGTGTGTGGCTTGCTTTCTTTCTTGAGACAGTTAAGCCACTAAAATAAACAACTTGCGCAAATCTTCAAACTTTAATTACCCATTAATTATACTGATTAGATAATCACTCTTGCCTGGTTAACAAATGTTAGAGAGAGAGAAAACTGAGCTCAGGCTATAGCAGAGGAAGGCAGAAAGTTTGTTATGATCTAGAAAACCCAATTTTAAAACATATTCCTGTTTGTGACACTCTGTGATTTCATCCAGCACAGAGGTGTCCAACATGTAATGTCTGATCTTTGTCATGGAGATGGAGGGGAGAGACAAGAGGATAGATTAAGAGAGGAGAACAAAGTAGTTGAGACAAGCTAAGTAGAGGACAAGAGAAGAGAGACAAGGAGAGGAGTAAAGATGCAGAGAGATGAGGAGAGAGTAAGATTAGGAGAGGAGACAAAGATGATAAGATGAGAGGGAGAGGAGAAAAGGAGAGATAGTTATGAAGGCGAGGGGAGACAAGGAGAGACAAGACGAGAGGGGGACAAGGAAAGGACGAGAGGGGAGAAAAATATGGAGGAGAGGGGAGACATGAAGAGGAGATACAAGATGATGAGACATGGAGATGAGACAAGACAAGTAGAGGACAAGAGACAGGAGAGAAAAGGAGAGACAGATATGAAGGTGAGGGGAGACAAGGAGAGAAAAGATTAGAAAAGGAGACACAAGATTATGAGACAAGGAGATGACACAAGAAGGGGAAGAGAGGAAAGACAAATATGGAGGAGATGGGAGACAAGGAGAGGAGATACAAGACTTGACTTTAAAAAACACTTCAATACAAGATGATGAGACAAGGCAAGGAGAGGACAAAAGAGGAGAGCCAAATATGGAGGAAAGGGGAGACAAGGAGAGGAGATACAAGGTGATGAGATGAGACGAGACAAATAGAGGACAAGACAGAGGAGAGAAAAGGAGAGGCCGATATGAAGGTGAGGGAAGAAAAGGAAAGGACAGATTAGAAGAGGAGACAAGATGATGAGACAAGGATATGACACAAAACAAGGGCAGGATGAGAGAGGAGATACAAATATAGAGGAGACGACAAGAAGAGGAGATACAAGATGATGAGACAAGGAGATGAGACTAGACAAGTAGAGGACAAGAGAGAGGAGATAAAAGGAGAGACAGATATGAAGATGAGGGGAGACAAGAGGAGGAGACAAGACAAGGAGAGGACGAGAGAGAAGAGACAAATATGGAGGAGAGGGAAGACAAGGACAGGAAACAAAACAAGTAGAGGACAAGAGAGAGGAGGAAAAAGGAAAACAAAGACAAGAAAATGAGACAAAACAAGGAGATAAGAAGAGACAGGAGAGACAAAGAGAGACAAATGAAGGAGAGCAGAAATTATGAGGAAAGGGTAGATTAAGAGAGGAGATATAAGAAGACGAGACAAGAAGACAAGACGGGGAGAGGAGAAAAGTGAGGAGAACTATGTGTAACTCACATTACATACAAAACACCTCATTAGAATATACAATATTTTCAGCAAAAGACAATACATAATTTTCAACCCAACACAACATATTTTCTACACAATGTCTTTAAACTTGTCCACCTCCTTCAAAGAGAGATAAAAATAAAATAAAAAATCATGCCTTACACTTGCTTTTTATAAGCCCATGCAGTTCAACTTGCCAATTTGTATAATAGAGGATTTTGTGCCTTCTACCAATATATATCAACATTTTTGCTCATCCTAAACTGAAGTTTGACAAACGTCCTTTGTTGAAGAGAGAGAAGAGACAAGGAAATATAGAGAAGAAATTTTGAGTAGGGGAGAGATGGGGAGATGAGAAAGATGAGGGACAAGAAGAGAATATAATAGGAGAAGGGATAAACTAAGATGAGACAAGGAGAGGAGGCAAAACGATGAGAGGAGAGGACATGAGGAGAGATAAGAAAAAAACTGCGGAGAAGAGCAGGGTAAAGGAGGGTACAGGAGGGTTCGATCACTTCACCTTCACTTATGCTCATTCATTTTCCCGGTCTCTGACTCTCCTCTTTCATCTGTGCACTCGCCTTCATTTGTCCTTCCTCTGCCCCTTTATCTCTCGCTCCCTCTTTCTTTTTTCTCCTTGTCTTTTTTCTATCTTTGACCTAACACTGAAAATGGCAAGGGCCCAAAAAAGACCAGTGAATTCATCCATTTCTCGCTCTCTCACTTTGACACATGCTCTCAGCATCCACCATAAGTGACACGCACAGCGGGCCTTAATTGGGTGACTGTGTTTTGAGAGCCCAGCAGTCCGAGTGCGCTGAGGGAGAGCGATGGTACATTTTACTCACTTAGATTACCCGCTCACTCCTTCATCTGTCTGGAAGACAACAGTGATGTGTGTGGTTGTGTGAGAGACAGTCAGATGGATTCTGATTGGGTTTTAAAGGAAGTTTTATTGTGAGTGGCTCTGAGGGATGTTTGTGGAATCTACACAAAAGCGGGCTTGTATGTGACATTTAAGGTCAACAGGTTGTGTGTCTATGGTAAATAGTCTCTATCACATTTGATCTTTGACAGACTTTTCTACAATATGTACGCAGGTATCCACACTATACACGCTTACTATAAGTTTGACTCGTTCACGGCACTTCAATTGCACGCTTACTCGTCTGGCCTACCGAGAGACAACAAACACTAGTGCGGAAGCACTTTTTATACACTTTGCCGTTTCCCTTCCGGGTGACCGGCGAGAACGGAAGAGCGCGGCCGGCTTCAAAATAAAAGTTCGCCCACCATGGCGATCGGTTTCGCCGCCGCCTCCTCCAACTCACACATACACACATAATTATACAACATAAAACAGGTAAGACATAAAATGCATACATTTAACGGTTCTGGTCTGTATGGAGATGTAATGTGTGATAGGGATGCAGAGGGGGCATGTAATGTGGCGCTTTATGTTTATGTGCCGTGAGTTAGCGTGTGCACCAGCCACTACGGCTGTCAGGCAGGAAGGATAGTGTATGAATGGTGTGTGTGTGTGTGTGTGTGTGTGTGTGTGTGTGTGTGTGTGTGTGTGTGTGTGTGTGTGTGTGTGTGTGTGTGTGTGTGTGTAAACCAGTGCTAATTCGGCCAGGGCCAGATCTCACTCCTTAACACAGAGTATCTATCTATCAGTCAATCTACTTTATTTTTGGAAGTTGCATTAAAAGTTTACTCAGCTCAGATACACTTAGTATTTATTTCTACTGATATACTTTTTTAAAGTTGGATTAAAAATCCACTTAGCTCAAAAATCCGAGGAGACATGACGCTTCCAGTCCTTTCTACAATTTCTCTCACTTCATGGATGAAATCACTGCTGCACACTAACTGTCAGACGGCCACTGAGGTAGAGTGATAGGATCTGTATGAAAAGAGAAACAGTGAGAAAAAAGGCTGACGAGAGGCACATATCGGCTTTGATTTTTGCTGCCTCTCAGTCCTCATTATCATCACACAGATGTGATAATTAAACTGTTAATTACAGGTAAAACAGTTGCACTTTGTCCACTGATTATTATAGGGGACTTGATCCTAATTTTAACATTTTTAACTCAAGTAACAACTGACAAAATACTTAAAAAATGTATAAATCACTAACTTTTCTAAAGAAACATTGTCTAACAGTGACACCAGCAGGTAAATTTACAGTGGGATTCAGCGTCTCTGTCACCTCCCCTGAGTCCATTGAGTTTTAACAGACCCCCTAAAGCAAGGGTGCCCAACCCTGTTCCTGGAGATCTACCTACCTGCAGACTTTAGTTCCAGCCCTGCTCCAACACAGCTGTCTGTAATTATCAAGTGCTACCTAAGAGATTAATTAGCTGGTTCAGGTGTGTTTGATTAGGGTTGGAGCTGAACTTTGTAGGACGGTAGATCTCCAGGAACAGGGTTGGGCACCCCTGCCCTAAAGTATGCGGTAAGTTTGGTGGGGGAAAGTTAGAATGAATGGGAGAAAGTCACGTGAGAGGAGGAAATGCCCCATGACGATATCATTGGATATGATTAGTTATGTTCTGCTGTGATTGGTTAATGCGATGAATCCCACCTCTTCTATTTGTGCGTAAACCGTGTTTACGAATTAGTCTGAATGAACAATATAATGCCGTTAATGGGAAGAAGAATTAAAAAGAGTAAGTAAACAACTCAAACACTTAGATATAACCAGAGGTGGAAAGAGTAATAAAATATGCTACTCAAGTAAAAGTACTGTTACTTCAATGAAATTTTACTTAAGTACAAGTAAAAGTACTGGTCAAAAAATCTACTCAAGTAAAAGTAAAAAGTAACTCATTTAAAATTTTACTCTGAGTAAAATTTAGTGAGTATTTTTTTTTTTTTTTTTTTTTTTGAACAGCAGTGCTGGGTGGGGGATTCTAGTGTTATTCAAAAAAACCAAGGGGATATAATTCTCAACCTGGTTGTTTTTATTTGAGGAAACAACTTTACAAATTAAAGTGCAATAAAAACAAATAAATAAGATACAATAAAAAAATAACCATATAAAACATTTAGGGAATTTTTTAGGCAAATAATCCCATAAAACTTTAAACATCACAACCACTGAATGTTGCATAAACTGTGAATTCAGTAGAGCAGGGGTTCCCAACCTTTTTTTACTGCGGGGCCCCCCCTCCTTCTCAGTTCAATTTTGCAAGGCCCCCCTATGCCAGACATGTCCTCTTATTTATTATTATCTTATTTATTTATTTACTTATTTACTTCCGCAGTAAAGAGAAAAGTATTTATTTTTAAGTCTTTTTTATTAACCAAAACATTTGTTTTGCCTTATTATTCTTCTGCTGCATGTTATAAAAAAAACTCAAAATTCAAACAAACTTTTAAATTAAAACTTTAAATATACCTTATACCCTTTAAAGAAAACCTCTGCTAAATTCTAACTTTTTAAAATTATATATACAGATTTAAAGCTGCTGAATTCCTTACTTCAGACATTCTTTACAACTTCAGAGTACTTTTTCTTAAATAAGTGAACCTGCCTTACCAAACAGGACAGGGAGATGCCAAAAAACACTAAACCTATCCCTTTGAACTTGACTGACTGAATATCTACTGTTTCCATTAAAAAATTAACATACGAATTCAAACTACAGCAAATATATTCTAAATCTGTTGAAACGCATCGATGTGAAGGTTCGACAAAGACACGATCAGTGAACTGTCAGTGCAGCCTGATGCTCATAAACACCGAGCCTCACTCCTCTTCGATGGGGGTGAGCATTCATTATAAAACACTCACAGGACAGTAATTTGGACAACTAGGCAAATGTTTTGATGCAAAAATACGATAGGGATCAGAGCCCCGAGAACGCGCATAGTTTGTGAATCAATAGCGGACTTATGCGTGCCTAATGTACGACTCTGATATACACGAATGTTATACATTAGGCACGTGCAAGTTTGTTATTACCTTGACATTAGCGCGACGGTTTGCTTCATGCATGAAGCCGAGAGATGTAACTCTGCACAACTGTCCGTCTCCATCTTTCTTGAGTTAGCGCGCTCCTAACTCTAGGATTTAAGTCGTAATTTTTTGAGTCGAAATTACAATAAAGTTGAAATACTAAGAAAATAAAGCCGAAATTACAAAAACAAAGTGTAAATATTATGAGAATAAAGTCGAAATATTATGACAATAAAGTCAAAATTACGGGAATGAATTCATAGCAATTACGAGAATAAAGTTACAATATTCTGAGAGCCTATTGCACATGCAGGAAAAACACATTTATAATTTGTATTTCATGATAAAATTTAAAATTTGAAAGCTGAGCTGTGTTATATTAAAAGCAACAAAGTACAAAAATGATTGGCAACTTCTCCTGGTGCTCACAATCCAGGCCATTTGACTTTATTCTCAAAACATTTAGACTTTATTCTCATAATTTCAACTTTATTCTCGAAATGTCGACTTTATTCTTGAAACATTTGGACTTCATTCTCATAATTTCGACTTTATTCTTGAAATTTCTACTTAATTCTCAAAACATTTCGACTTTATTTTCTAAACATTTCAACTTTATTCTCTTAATTTCGATTTTTATTCTCGAAACATTTCGACTTTATTCTTGTAATTTCAACTTTATTCTTAAAATTTCAACTTTATTCTCGTAATTTCAATTTTTATTCTCAAAACATTTCGACTTTTTTCTCAGAATTTTGACTTTATTCTCAAAATATTTTGACTTTATTCTCAGAATTTCAACTTTATTCTTGAAATTTCGACTTTATTCTCGTAATTTCGACTTTATTCTTGAAACATTTCGACACTTCTCTCTGAATATTTCACATTTATTTCTAAATATTACGGCTTTATTCTCATTTCAGAATTTTTACATGACACTAAAATACCGTCATATGTAAGTAATGTTTATTTATCCACGAATAGAAACTAATTTCACAACACCAATGCACGCCACTGATACACACAAACAACAATTTAAAATGATGTATCTCTTTTTTTTCTGTTATGATTTTCATAGGTACGAAATGGTATTTAAGCTTGTTCGATCTGAGATCACACAAAACACACACGCTTGTTTTCACTGATGAGAGGACCATTGAAGGACACAACAGGTTGGAAGAGGTCAAAAACACACAAACATGCGCACATACACACCTGTCTGTGTGTATCTATCACTCAATCCCCGTAGCTGAAGGACACTGCAGATAAACCTGCATCTCTATTGTCCCTGTTGCCATGCGCGTGTGTTTGACCTCCCTCCGACTATTGTGTTTCAATTAGTGGCCCTGGTGAAACAGCTCTGTGTATGCTGACGTGGCCTCGCTCCTTCTTCGAGCCATCTGGAAATGGTACAGTTTCATTTGCCACGTCACTCCAAAAAAAAAAAAAAAAAAGACACCTTAGCCCCATAATCCTGCACACGAGAGGAGATCAGCATGTGAGTGCAAGCCTGAGCTTTGGGTTGTCATTCGCTGTCACACACAGCACGTTTGACTGACCTCAAGAGTTCCTTGCGAGTGTGGTGAGAGCGTTCGAAAGGCGGTGCGTCGGGGGGCACCTAATGGTATTTAAGTGCTATCTATTTTGAACTCAATGAGATTCAAAACACATATGACTCTTCTTAACACACCCACACATATACGGTCACACGTATACACACTCCCCACTCCCATTTTTTTCCATTTTCTCTTCCGTTTCCAGGCGCAAGCAGAGAAGATTAATCCGGACTTCAAGGCTGGTGCTCCGAGATAAACATGGTATGGAGACCATGTGATGGATACTGATTAACGGCGACTGCGTCATTGCACACACACACACACACACACAAACAGATGGTACGTACCTACCTACACTTCGGACTCTCAAGAAACAACCGATATTTGCATTATCATTTATATTAACATACTATTTCTTTGTTAAAACCAAGTCATCAAAATTTAAAATTATCAAAACTTAAACACTGACACAGACCATCAGCGAAAAAAACGTTCATGATGGTTGGAGATGAAAATTTTATTTGAGTGACACGTACAAAATCAACGTCATGTAAAATCTAATCTAATCTAATCTAATCTAACAATCTAATCTAGAAAAATGTGCGCTATTCAAGTGTCTGTGTGGAGTGTGGAACAGTAGCACGCTCACTGCATGACAGATCACCTGCTCTTAAAATACTCCGTCATTTTTGGTCATACAGATAAAAGTAATGCATCTTTCGAATCTGTAGACTCTACATTTATTTGTGTGCACTCAGAACAACAACAAAACATTGCGCTTTTGTAAAATAATGAAAGCAAACAGGGTGCGTTTTCTTCCATCTCGGTCACTGTGAACTTGAGCGTGAAACTTCGCAACTCTGTGTATACTTGCCTTACAGGCATGAAAATATATCTATAGAGAGTGAATGAACAAATTCAAATAGAAAACATTCTCAGATTATGTAATCCATATGAAACATATACAGGCACATCACTGCTGTGGAGATGACGAGTCAGTGTCGCCAACTTCATCTCTTAAGCGAAAAACAAAGAAAGCTAGTTTATAAATAAATTATTAAAACCTTAATGCAGTCTCATTGCTGTTTTTCCCTGACACATTCATAGTTATTATATCTGCCGGTGCACTGTGGCAAACTTTATTTGTGTGCATTTGAGCTCTTATTAGGCTATGTAGGCAATTAAAGGCTTATTATTATGATTTATATGGTTTACTAATAAATGTGCGACTAATAGTCGACTAATGCTTAAAATGAACAACTACTAGTCGACCAGAAAAATCTTTAATCAGGGGCAGCACTAATATTTATATAGTTTTTTTAGTTTTTTAAATTTTGGTTTAACAAGCCCTCTGATAAACACAGATACAATATCTTTTTTTTTTTTTTCGTGTGTGTGTGGAAAGATTTTTTTCCCAGTGTGATGTGAGCCCCCTATGAGACTTTTTTTGCCAGTGTGGTGCCACTCAAACAGACAGGAAGTGCAGTGCATCTGCTCGGCCATGTCCATCTGACTGCTCTAATTCAATATGCTGCAGCAAAACCCAGCAGAGCTAAAGGTTAAAACCTTGTTGCCATTTTCATAGGAGGATACTGACCTAATACGGGCCAGAGGCACACTCTCTGCTCAAATGTCTGCTTCCTGTTGAGCTCATTTTGCTTTATTTGCAGTGGAAAAAGAAATAACTGCTGCAGGCACTAAAAAGACAGAGGTTGGTTTTATTTTTATAGGCTTAACGCAATAAAAGGAGTCAAATCTATAACATTCAAACACTATATATTTGTTATTACTTTTATTTTGTGCAAATCTGCTAATTTGAATCTGATATTTCTTAAAGGGATAGTTCACCCAAAAATGAAAATTCTGTCATTATTACCCACCCTCATGTTGTTCCAAACCTGTAAGACCTTCATTTATCTTCAGAACACAAATTAAGATATTTTTGATGAATTCTGAGAGATTTCTGATCCTGCATAGACAGCAATGCAACTTAAATGTTCCCAGGCCCAGAAAGGTAGTAAGGACATAATTAAAATAGTCCATCTGACAGTGGTCCAACCGTAATTTCACGAAGCTACGAGAATAACAAAAATACCGACTTTATTCAACAATTCTTCCTCCAAATTACATCTTTGGCCATTAACGAAGGTATTACAGGTTTGGAATGACATGAACTATTCTTTAATAACAAATTTCACTGTACAATGCCCCGACCCTATTTATTGAACTTCAGTGTTACATGCTGCAGACATGAATAGTAGCTTAAAATGTATGGCTTGTTAGGAAAAGATGGGCTATTACTTTACTAACCAATCCTATTTTCACCTTTCACCCTATAGACCTGAGGTTTTTTAATTTGTTTCTATGCTCTTGGTTATTGCCATTAGTAATTGTGCCTGGCTGTAGAGCTCTTAACTGTTTTCTTGATTTGACCGATTCTCTTGAGCTTTATGCCTTGCACGCTTCTTGTTCTGCACAGCTCTTGTGAGGAGCTATTTTAAGAAATCAATGATAATCTACTGTGAAAATCATTTCTTATGGGAGTTATCAAAGCTTTATCTGTAAGTTCTCTCACATTTTGTTCCCTGAGCAACAGCCTCTTAAAGGTGCACAAATTGGATATTAAGATTTTAACAGTCCTTGACAAGAAGAAGAGCTGAAAGTGGACTGTAGATGTGTTAAGGAATATTTCAGGTTCAATACTGGGTTCAGTAATATTGATTACCACTAAATTAAATTCTACTTGTCCTTTTCTACTTGAGTAAATTTGGGTTACAATGAAGCACTCACAACAGAAGGGAATGGGGCCGATCTACCCTGCTGAAAAAACCAGCTAAAACCAGCCTAGGCTGGTTGGCTGGTATTAGCTGGTTTAAGCTGGTTTAAGCTGGAAGTAGCTGGTTTTAGCTGGTCTCCCAGCCTGGCCAGGCTGGAAAAATGGCCAAAACCCCTCTAAAACCAGCCTGGCGACCAGCTATGACCAGCTAAAACCAGGCTGGTTGACCAGCTAAAACCAGCCAACCAGCCTAGGCTGGTTTTAGCTGGTTTTTTCACCAGGGTATAAATGTTAAAATACTAAATATATGTGTTAACATAATCTTAGCCGGTAAATCACTTACTAAGCTTTGCAAAAAGTTATTTTACAACAACTTTGCCATAATAAAGTGATGCCCAAAACCCTAAAATGTCGAGAAATTATGATAACAAACTCACAATTCAAAAAATGCACCAGTTTTAACAGACTAATTAATGTGAATGCTATTATAAAATTATAAGCTTCACATTTCTGCTCACCAGTGAAAGCACTGCAGTGAATGGGTGCCATCGGAATGAGAGTTTAAACAGATCATAAAAACCTCTCACAAATCCACAAGTAATTGTGAGATTAAAAGCTTGCAATTCTGACTTTTTTCTCGCAATTCTGACTTTTTTTCTCATAATTGTGAGAAATAAAGTCAAAATTACAATAAAAAAATCACATTTCTGACTTTTTTCTCAGAATGGCAAGATATAAACATGCAATTGCAAGAAATAAAATATAAAAACAAGTAACCCACACCACTCATCAATTCATCAGTTAACATCTTGTGAAGTAAAAATCTGTGTTTGTAGGAAACAAATCCATCAAGTTTTTAACTTTTTGGACTCTCATTCTGACTGCACCCTTAGGATCCAATGGTAAGTAAGTGATGCTAAATTTATAAGATAAAAACACAATTCTGACTTTTTTCATGCAATTCTGACTTTTTTTCTGAGAATTGAGAGATATACATTCACAATTGCAAGAAATAAAGTCAGAATTCTGACAAATAAAGTCAATATTGCAAGATAAAAACTCGCAATTCTGACTTTTTTCTCAGAATTGTGTGATAAACTCACATTTCAGACTTTTTGCTCAGAATTGTCAGAATATAATTGCTCAGAATATAAACTCACAATTGCAAGAAATGAAGATAAATAAATTCAGAGAAATTAAGCCAGAACTGTGAGATACAAACTTGCAATTCTGACTTTTTTTCTCAGAATTGAGAGATATAAATTCACAATTGCAAGAAATAAAGTCAGAGTTCTGACAAATAAAGTTAAAATTGCAAGATAAAAACTCGCAATTCTGACTTTTTTTTTTTCAGAACTATGAGATATAAACTTGCAATTGCAAGAAATAAAGAGAAATAAATTAAGAGAAATTAAGCCAGAACTGTGATTTCTCAGAATTCTGTAATAAATTTGAAAGTATGACATTCTTTCTCAGAATTGTTTAATATATCAGTTAATCAGTTAACATTTTGTGAAGTAAAAATGTGCTCTGATAATAACTCATCTACATTTTGGAAGGCCTGAGAGTAAGTACATTTTCAGCATATTTAAATTTTTTTGGTGAACTATATATTTAAGGCAAGCATGCTACAAGACTGAATATTGTCACCATTTAATCTTTTCAGTGTGCAACATAAGCAAAATGTCATTTGTACCTTCCTTCTCCAGCAGTGCTGACTGTATGTCCACTAAAGGAGTGTTATGTTTCCATAGAAGCTTTTATCTTTTGCAATGCTTGCAGGCTCTGCATGCAGAGCATGAGTTGGTTGCAGTCGCAGAGAGAGCAGTGAGAAAGGCGCTGCATTAAGGAGCTCAGCTCCTCTGTATTTTGGCAGGCAAACCTCACGGCATACTGAAAGGTGCTTAAGCATTTTAAGTGGCCCCTGCATGCCAATATTTCACTCAGGCAGAATAACTGTCTTATTGCTTAATATCCAGCCATCCATTGAGCACGTTTCCGTTTTAAACGTCTCTTTTGCTACTCATAGAGAGGTAGGGAGGCTAAAAAAGTGGCGAAAGACAAAAACCTCTCAGACACTTCATTACATACAACATTAAACTCAATCAGGGTATTAAGATGCTCTGTAGTTCTTTATTTCACACAAGATAAAAATAGCAGAGAATGAGAGCGCACATGAGCCAGGACAAATATCAAGACGGAAATGACTGTCTGCGCTTTTGCTATTGACTTGGTGAATGGGTCATGTCTGATCATGACAGACTGTTTTATTAGAGAAGGAATAGGCACAACAAATGTCCACATCACATAAGGCAGTGGGGAAAAAATGTGTCTCTGTTCACACTGACAGTGATGACATCGAGTCACTGAGCTGTTGGTTTCTTGCAGGCGTTCCTATTTTGGTGCGGCATCTAACTGTATCTAAGGTGGCTGATCACTGTCTGTACTCCTCATAGTCACTGTTTATTTGCATACAGTTCAGCTAACTGAACTGTTTCTGCTAGAAACTGTCAGAAGTAACTTCTGTGAGTCGCAAACATTTATTTGATTAAAAGTATTGCGATATACTACAGTTTAAAAGAACTGTTTTCTTTATTAATACTACTATGTTAATACAGAATTGTGATATAAACTCGTAGTTGCGAGTTGTAAAGTCAGACTTCTGAGAAATAAATTCTTTTAATTAAGGGATTTAATCCCTTAATACTTTTTCACGCAATTCTGACTTTTTTCTCAGAATTGAGAGATATAAACTCGCAATTGCAAGAAATAAAGTCAGAATTGTGTAATAAACTTGTATGACTTTCTCAGAATTTGAGTTTGTATTATGAATTTTAGAGAAAAAAGTCAGAATTTCGAGATGTAAACTCAATTGCAAAAAAAGTCAGATTTGTGATATTAAAAAGTTGCAGTTAACCTTTTTTTTTTTTTTATTCAGAAATTCTGACTTTTTTTAAGAATTGTGTAATAAACTCGCATTTCAAACTTTTTTCAGAATTGCGAGATTGCAAGAAACTCGCAATTGCAAAAAATAAAGTCAGAATTCAGAGAAATAAAGTCAGAACTGTGAGATACAAACTTGTAATTTTTACTTTATTTATTAGAATTGTGTAATAAACTTGTATGACTTTCTCAGAATTGTTTAATAAAAACTCACAATTCTGACTTTTTTCTCAGAAATGTGAGATACAAACCCGCAATTGTGAGAAATCAGTCAGAATTCTGAGAAATAAAGACAGAATTGTCAGATAAAAACTCACAGTTCTGACTTTTCTTGCAAATCTGCCTTTTTTCTCAGAATTATGAGCTATAAACTTGCAATTTTGAGTTTTTTTCTCAAGCTTATATCTTGCAATTCTGATTTCATTTCTCAGAATTTGAGTTTGTATTATGTATTTCAGAGAAATACAAAAAAAGTTGAAAAGTTGCAATTAACCTTTTTTATTTTTTATTCAGCAATGCGCAATTCTGACTTTTTTCTAAGAACTGTGTAATAAACTCGCATTTCAGACTTTTTTTAGAATTGCAAGATATAAACTCGCAATTGCAAAAAATAAAGTCAGAATTCAGAGAAATAAAGTCTGAACTGTGAGACACAAACTTGTAATTCTGACTTTATTTCTTAGAATTGTGTAATTGTGCCTTTTTTCTCAGAATTGTGAGCTATAAACTCACAATTGTGTTTTATAAAGTCTTATAAAGTCTTATAGAGTTTATATCTCGCAATTGCAAGAAATTAAGTCAGAATTCTGAAAAAAAAAAATCAGAATTGCAAGATTAAAACTTACAATTCTGACTTTTTCTCTCAGAATTGTGAGATATAAACTCGCAATTGTGTGTTTTAAAGTCTTATATCTATAAGAGTCTTATAGAGTTTATATATATACTGTAAAGACTTTTTTTGTCAATTCTGAATTTTTTTTATCAGAATTGAGAGATATAGACAGAATTGCGAGATACAAACTCACAACTCTGACTTGTGTAATAAACTCGCAATTCTGACTTTTTACTCACAATTATGAGAAATAAAGTCAGAATTGTGAGATAAAAACTCACAGTTCTCTTTTTTCTCACAATTCCAATTTTTTTCTCAGAATTGTGAGATATAAACTCGCAATTGTGTTGCAACTCAGAATTGCGACTTTATTTCTCAGAATTTTTTTTCGTATCACACAATACTGACTTCATAACTCACAACTGTGCATTTGTATCACGCAATTCTGAGAAAAAAGTCAGAACTGCAAGCTTGTATCCTGCAATTCTGACTTTATTTCTCAGAGTTTGAGTTTGTATTATGCAATTCAGAGAAAAAAGTCAGAATTGTGATATTGAAAAGTCGCAATTAAAGGAACCGTATGTAGGATTGTGGCCAAAACTGGTACTGCAATCACTTTCAAAATACTGTAGAACGATGTATCCCCTCCCCCCTGACTCCAGGTTGCCAGCTAAACTGCAGGATCCAGCAGGAACGTAGGCTGCTACAAGGAGCTTCTAATGGCAAGTGACGAGTCCTACACAGTAATTTTTTTTTCTTCTGTTAATTATGTTTATGCTTCACGAGATATGTTTTGCAAAGTAATTATGTATCGCAAAAATTTACTAATGGCGATTAGCCAAATATTTCGTAAAGATGTACTGTAATACCACATTTCAGTCGGAACATAGATTGTTTTCATACCCTGCTAGTGGTGCGATATAAAGCTTTTTATGAACGCATTTAGCACGGCCGACCGTGGAAAATACACTGTTTACGGAAGCAAAGTTAGCCAAACATAGATGAATCTTACCTGTCCAGGAGAAAATTAGCAACGATGGCGTCTGTCTTCAAATTCTTCTCCGTTTTCAGCCGTCTGCATCTTTCAAAGGCATCTCCAATACAAATCCTTGTGTTATTTCGGACTTTGTCACGACGTATTTCGGATTCATAACGAGGTCTTTTAGGTTTCGTAACGTTATACATGTTTTATCTGACACGTTCTTAGCTGCAGCTGTAACTAGAGCAGAGCTGGCAACCCGGATGACGAAACTCTACTGACTTCGTGATTGGTAGATAGCTGGAGGGTGGAGCCTCAGACCAAAACACAAAATGACAACAATAACATCAGTTGTGGGCTAGTGATGGGAAGTTCGGATCATTTTACCGACTCGGATCTTTGAGTCTCGTTCAGCAAAATGAACGAATCTTTTTTCGAGTCATTTCGTTCATTTCGTTCATTTTGCCAAAATATAATTAAAAAGCTACGTTTTACTTCCATAACACATGTATGCTCATATTATATACGTTGATCACACTACAAACAAGACACTATAAGCTATTAGAAACAAAAGATTGATGCATTGTTTACCTGGGTCTTCATGATTAGCTCCCTCACTTCTATCTATCCAGGTTCGAGTCGTTCGTTCATTACGTGACAACCCCATATAAGCTTAACTAACGCTGTCTGAGCCGGAAAGAGAATTGATTAGTTCATCTCTCGAGTCTTTGGGTCCGAGTCGTTCGTTCATCACGTGACAACCCCATACGCTTAACCTATGCTGCTGGAGCCGGAAACAGAATTGATTAGTTCATCTATCGAGTCTTCGGGTCCGAGTCGTTCGTTCATCACGTGACAACCCCATACGCTTAACCTATGCTGCTGGAGCCGGAAACAGAATTGATTAGTTCATCTCTCGAGTCTTCGGGTTTGAGTCCTTCGTTCATAGTTGCGCAATTGCGCATGCGCGACTGAACGAATCACTCCCCGAGACGACTCGTTCTTCTCGAGTCACATAAAGATTCGTTCAAAATGAACGAATCGTTCAAGAACGACCCATCACTATTGTGGGCTGCAACTTTCACTTTTAAATGACAATATCCTGGCCGGACCACTGTTGTCAGTCATATAAGTATTTGAAATGAACATGATTTCTAAATATCTAGTGACATGTCAGGGCCATTTTATGATTAACTGGAATAAATTTCTTACATACGGTTCCTTTAACCTTTTTTACTTTTTATTCAGCAGCCATTCTCAGTTCTTCTGAAAGAGACATTCTTAAGATTTGTTTAAATGGATGTTTATGAATAATCATTATCTAACACATATTCCACAATCCAGTAAGTTGTAGAGGTTTCACTTTAAGTGAAGAGGTTGTCATGATCTCATTGGTTAAAATTTTACATCACTCGAAGAACACAAAAAAAACATCCCCAGGCAGCCTTTGCTAATATACAAGAGATCATATCATATAGCAGCAGAAGAAACACAGATGTAAGGGGAAAAAATAATTGTTGCAGACCTCGAGGACATGACAAGTTCTCATGTACCATCCCATTCTGGGCTGGATGGTGACCTGTGCAGGTACAAAAAAAAACGACTGAGAACCACAGAAATATATATATAGAAAAAGAGACACGCCATGACCTCTGATTCATAAAGGTTTGGCTGATCATTTCTTTATTTATATAGCTGTTTTTGACTTTTTTGACAATGAACTATGGAACAGCAAGAAAGAAGGGATACAAAAGGGGAATGAGATCTGGAAATGACGTGAACCAGATTTGAACTTGAGTTAGTAAGGTTGAAGAATTTTGATTCATTGTGTGAATCACTGTTTCAGTGAATCATGCAAGCCTATTAATGATATTCATATGCTTTAAAATGCAAATCATGCATATGAATAAATGATTAAATATCAATCTTCTTTGTGTGGAAAATCCACACTATTTGATTTCTGTTTGATTTGATACTAATGTTCCTAGCATCAAAATTATACACTCTATATATAAATTTGAATTGATTTCAATAGAAAAGCTTAACCTTTTAAAGATATAATTTAGCCTTTTCTTATCCAGTCTTTTTAATTCTGTTGATGTTGAGCTGCATGTGATGTTATGAAGAGATCAGCGTCATTGGACCCCACACAGTCTGGATGAAACAGCTGTTCTCTCTGGCACACAGGAATAGATGTTCCCGCCTCGTGCTGTCTTTGTTTCTGACAAAACTTCAGATGTGAGAGTCTAAACTTCAGATGGAAGAGGTAAAAATAGGCCTGCTAATGACGTCTTCTTTGCAAAGCTGAATGAAATCATACCGTGTGATTTAGCAGCAGCCGGGCCTACATGCACCACCTGGCAGTTAGAACCTGAACTTGGTTTTACACATTAATATCACCCTTTTAGTGCTGATAACAGTCACATTGAGCCTTTTGGGGTTTCTCCTGCACTTTTTGTTCTCTCTTAATTTCCTACTGTGAGACATTTAAAAGACGGACTATCTTAACTGGTCAGAAAGCTCTCGGATTTCATCAAAAAAAATCTCAATTTGTGTTATGAAGATGATCAAAGGTTTGGAATGACATGAGGATGAGTAATTAATGATTAATTTTTAGTGAACTAAACCTTTAAAAAAGAGATTTAGTTTTGATGAGATAAAAGCCGGTGAGATGATGTGAGGTTTGAAAGTCACTTGCTGTCATATGTGGCATCGCTCGCATCAGCTGTCAGCCCTTCGCCACTCATTTGACTTAGTCATTCGGAGAGTGTGGAATTCAGCACATCTGAGCTCATCTCTCACCTGCATATATGTTGCAAGAAATCTGCTGGGAATTGATAACCTTGATCTTCGACCACAGTCAGATCCATGTAGTGCATGAGCACCATTATGAGTGATCCTCTGTGTACATTGCTAAAGGGTTCATATACTGCCAAATGTCATTTATATGCAGCCAGCAGAACTAATGTCTTTTATAATTTCTTGAATAGGCTCGTGCATTGAATTGGCATTTAGAACTCAAATTCACACATGCTCTCTTCTGATTCTACCCTCAGAATAAATTAAATTTAAGATTACGTTTTGCTGACTTGTTTTTTTTTCAATCAAAAGTTGCTTGAAGACATGTAAATGTTTTGTTGTTTATGTTTTAGTTGAATTGTGCTTGTTACTTACACCAGCAAATGTCAATGTATGTACAATTGAAGTCAAAAGTTTAAATACACCTTGCAGAATCTCCAAAATGTTAATTATTTTACCAAAATTCAAAATGCATGTTATTTTTTATTTAGTACTGACCTGAATAAGATATTTTACATAAAATATGTTTACAAATAATCCACAAGAGAAAATAATAGTTGAATTTATAAAAATGACTCTGTTCAAATGTTCACACATGCTTGATTCTTAATACTATTTATTCTTAATATAAAACAAATTCTTTTTTTTGTTGTTGTTTGTTTGTTTTTTTGTGTATTCACAAAGGGCTCAACCCTTTCCAACAATGACTGTATGATATTGAGATCCATCTTTTCACAACAATTACAGAAGGTTCAAACGCTTACTGATGCTTCAGAAGGAAACACAATGCATTTAGAGCCACTTTTGGAATTTGCAGATTAGGGTAAATGTAACTTATTTTGTCTTCTGGGAAACACGTAAGCATCTTCTTTAACTTCTAAAGGGCAGTAATAAATGCAAAAAAATATGATATTTAGGCAAAATATGAAACATGCACACATCTGCATTCTGTTCAAAAGTTTACACCCCTGACTCTTAATGCATTGTGTTTCCTTCTGAAGCATCAGTGAGTATTTGAACTGTCTGCAATAGTTGCATATGAGTCCCTCAGTTGTCCTCAGTGTGAAACGATGGATCTCAAAATCATACAGTCATGGGTTCAAATACAGAAAAATGCTGAAAAACCAAAGAATTTGCGGGACCTGAAGGATTTTTCTGAAGAACAGCAGGCGGTTTAACTGTTATGGACAAACAAGGGGCTCATGCACAAATATCACTAAACAAAAAAACACAACTGTGGATTATTCAGGTAAGAACAGTGTATTAGGAATCAAGTGTATGTAAACTTTTAAACGGTGTAATTTTTTATAAATTCAACTATTTTTTTCTCATGCAGACTATATGTAAACGTCTTATTCATGTCAGTACTAAATAAAAAATAACATGCATTTTGTATGATCTCTCTTATTTTGGTAAAATAATTAACATATTGCAGATTCTACAAGGTGTATGTAAACTTTTTCAGTGTTTACCAGTATTTGGTGCTTGATGTGTATTCATTTTCCACTCTGCCTTCCAATATCAATGCAAAACACACATTTCAGAGGACGATTTCCACCTGAAGATACATTGCTTCTCTGAATACATCCTGCATGTGAATGCAAAGCACTTCCCAGAATGCTTAGTGCTTTTGGTTTAATCCAGGTTGGGGAACAAAAACCTACCTCAAGGGGCGTTTTGAATCACAACCCTCTGAAGATTTAACAATGAGACGGACAGCAGAAAATTATGTTGGCATCCATCATAAAGATGAGTCAGAATTCATATCTGGCCTTTCATGCTACACCTGGTGGAAAATAAAATAAAGAGGTTAGTAACATTTCAAGTCATTTTCGGATTTGACATCTGGCCAATAGTGTGTGACTATGTGATCTGTTTTTTATCTGCAGCCTACAGATATAAAGAAATCAACCGTTAAAGTTAGGGGTTCCCTTATGTTTGCATTTTAAAACAGCTGTAGATAAAACAGCAATTGCAAACAGCTATAAAACTGCCCTTTGTTTTTATTGAGGAGCAGATTAAATGTATTAAGAGTATTGACGGATGCATTAAATTGTCTTCCGGGATGTGTAAGCGAGCACTTGTGTTATCTGAAACAACATGTAGTCCCCTAACGAAGACAATTAGTTAATGAGGTTCATCAAGGCCTTCATACAGTCTAATGACACTCAGTGTGAGAGTAATGAAATAATATCTGTGACTGAAACCACATCATATTATATATTGGGACAACAAATTACGATCCCCACAAAAATATACTGTGGCAGTATTTCTACCCAATTTCTTTCAGTAAAGTGTAATTCAAAGCTAGTTACAATACTGAAAGCTTATGCAAAACTCACTCTTTCATACACAGACTTTATTAATTATCACTATGCAGGTATTTATGATCAAGTACTCCTAAGTAGACTTCTGAGCTAAACTATACAGCCTGCTAGGATCCCCAAAGCAAACTCATCTCATGATGAAAACAACTTCTGATTAGACAGCTGATCTAAGGTGCAGGTAAACATCATTAAAAAGATTATAAGTTTGGTGGATAAAAGACCTAAAATGGAAAAGACGTATTTTTCACTTTCTTAGAAGTTTTTAAAAGAAATGCACAATGCACAAGGGGAGGGGGTGGGGGACATGTCTGCTCTGACGTGGAAGAAAAAAACGTCTGAGATTGAATCTAGTGGCCAGCAGGCTTACTCATAAAACCTTTAATGAAGGCACTAACAGTCTTCACGAGCATAGAGATAAAAGTTTTCAGCTGAAAATTTTATAATGTCTGTAGGGTGTTTAAGCTACATGTCAAGTTTTGTTTATTGCACTTCTGAGCCTTTCAGGAAAGATGATGTTGGTTCTGCAGGAAGCATAATAATGTGCAATGTTCATCTAGTGTTTACCTGAGCCTTTGAAAGCCATCTTGAGACATGTACTACGAATTACTTCCAAAAGCTGAGGTGAAAAAAATTTACATTTTGTCATCAGTCAATATCTTTGCATCATTTTTCCTCTTTGTATTGCCGAAAAATCAAAGCTTTACAAGTTTGGAACAACATAAGGGTGAGTAAATGATAACAGAATTTTCATTTTATAGAAAGAAGTCATAGCATATTTAATGCATCGTTTATGTTCAGTGCTGCCAATACGATGCCGTCGATTGATGAACCCTTGTGAAAACACTCTATAAACTGAGGCGATTTGTCACTATTTATTGTTTGAAAACTGTAATAAAATGGACAGAATGTAAATATGAAAGGAACAAAGCTTATTGTGATTTGTTTTGATGGGTGGTGTGCTACAATATTCCTTTCACTAACTGAAAACAGCCTAGTCTAATCCATTCTTGGGATTTAAAAAACAACCATTTCGTAAAAATGAGAATGAAAATCGCAAAATCAATACTTCTTTTACCCAGCCCTGATAATAATAATATTGAATGGGGTCAATTCGCTATTGTTAGGGTTTTAATATTATTGCCAGAAGAAGTTGTGTTAACATGATTGTAGTGTGACAAAGTTATTTAATAACCTTTTCTTGTTTAAGTTATTTATTTGATTTTACAATTTTGCTAAAAATCTATTTTAATTTTACAATTTTGCTAAAAGACAAAAATTTTACAGCCTAAATAATGCATAAGTTTTAACAGAAAAAAATAACAAATATGCTTTTATAAAATGTGACCATGGACCACAAAACCATTCATAAGGGTCAGCTCAGCTGAATAAATAAGCTTTCCATTGATGTATCAATATTTGGCTGAGATACAACTATTTCAAAATGTTGAATCTGGGGGTGAAAAAAATCTAAATATTTAGAAAATGGCCTTAAAAGTTGTCCAGATTAAGTTCTTACTAGCAATGCATATTACTAATCAAAATTTAACTTTTGATATATTTACCTTTATTTTTGATAATTTAGACCCATTCAAAGTATTGTTGGCTATTGCTACAAATATACCCATACTAAGTTTTGTAGTCCAGGGTCACAAATGAGAAGCTTCACACATCTGCTACAAAAATTGACCTAATCTATGTTCATTGTAAGGGGCCTCACCGTAAACTCGGTTTGTTAAAGAAAGAAAAAATCTACTGGATTTTTTGTGGTGATCAACATTATGCCACAAATGCGAGTTAAACTTGTATCCACTATTCCTTAAAACAGTCTACGAGCTGTTCCAGCAAAGTAGAATGGACAACACAACGATTTACCGCTTCAATAAAAGATAAAAGGTTACATACAAACATTAAGACAATAAGAGTCATTTCTAAGAAGCATTCAATGGTAATCGCATTATTATCCTTCACATCTGTTCCGAAGTGCCTCTTCCGACCCTTTAACTTCATTCAGCCTGGAAGCCTGAGAGCTCTTCGTGGTTCCCCTGCACACTAAATGAAGATGATTCTAGAAGATGATGAGAATGCTCCACGGGATGTTTCTCTCTCTCTCTGTGTGAGGCGAACTAACAGCCCTACTGAAGATCACAGAGCAGTCATGAAGCACTCTTACAAAAGTATCTCAGTGCTCCACTTTGATCTTCGAAATGCCACAGTCAGACTGAAATTGAAGCATACCAGCGATGACTGAGCAAGCAAATTGATTTCTTTGATATTATCTTCATGAACAGTGAGGCTGGAGATTTGATTCCAGAATGAAAGGAAAACGTGCATTGATCTATTATGGCTTTTCAAGCACTCTTAGGCTTTTAAGGCATGTCTGAAAACATGGCATTCGTGACCGGCTCTGCATGAAAGTTTATCACTATTTTAGTGTTTCAGACTTGGTTTCTTACGAGGGCAAATCTGAGTTTGTGACACTGTTGCATCTCTTCAAAAAACGTAGCTTAACAAAGCTTAAAAAAGGGCTAGGACATTTTTTTATATATATATATATAAAACTCTGATTGTATTTTTTGTCTGACGGAATAAAGTCATATACACCTAGGATGGCTTGAGGGTGAGTAAATCGGTGTAATTTTCATTTTTGATTGAACTATCCCTTTAATATAAGGATTTGGATAGATTTTTATGATTGTAAAACAAGTGTATGTTTTTATATAGTTTCAAGTTATTGAAATCAGGCTGTTATAACAATGTCAAACATAATATTGCATCCCTGTGGCTATGGCTGCCACTAACTTGCTTTCCAAACAGCACATTTGGACTGATGCTGCACCTGTGATGGTAAGAAATGGAGAGAGTAAATGGAAAGATTTAGATGACTGCGGACAGGAAATGTACTTATCCCTTCAGGACACCCAGCCAAGACTATCAGCAGCACCGAGGGGGAAAGTAGAGGAGCAGGTGGCTTTGGCAACACAGAAAGCAGCTCCAGTCAATTTTGAGAAACACACACACAGAGGACACAAAATGTCATCTGTGAACACACACTGATGCACGCATACAGAGCCATAAAGTACACGGACAAGATGCGCATTCAGTCAAAACTAGGTTGCCACTTTAGTTGTCATTAAGTGGGAACATCTGGCACGAAAAGAGAAAAACTCCACACACAGCAGGTTTAACTGCCCTCAGCAATAGGCTGTAAAAAAACATTCACGTGTAATAGCATGACCCTCATAAAGACCATCCACTAATGGTTGACCATGACTCGTATCTTCCCATTTCATCATATTAATATGATTATATGTGTACCATGTCCAGAAGAGGACATTACATGATTCTGGACTGTCTCATTTGAATTTGTATATTTAATGGAATATTCCAGGTTTAGTTCAAGTTAAGCCCACTCAGCAGCATTAACATTCAGTTTCCACCAAGGAATTAAAGAATAAATAAGCAAATTGTTACATTTTAGCTCAGAATTCTAAACATATATCTGGCAATTCTGATTTTTTCAACCTAATTCTAAATTCTGGCTTTTTTACACAGAATTGTAAATCTACATGTCACAATTCAGATTTTTTTTTTTTCACGGAATTGTAAATTTATATCTCGCAATTCAGATTTTTTTCCACAGAATTATTAATTTGGAGAGGGTTTCGGCGGAGGACGGACTCATGGGAGGAGGGCAAAAGATGGCGTCCAGGGTGGTGACGGAATAATCCATGGAGGTGATGACGGAGGGAGAAGCCAAGGAGGAGACAGGAGGGATCTGGAGAAGGAGGAGTCAAGTGAGACCCAGACCGCAGCCATGATGGAAACCCACGGTGGAGCCGATGGAGGGAGGAGCCATGGTGGAGGAAAGGCTGATGACTCCAGGGGGCCGACCGACGGAGGCGGAGCAGGTGGCGGTAAAGCCCGAGGCGAAGACGGAGAGCCGATGATCCTGGGTTACACCGAGGATCCCGAGGGCCAAGGCGGAACCCAAGGCTATGGCGACCAAGGTGAAGGCGGAGATCCGAAGGTCCGCGGCAGAGCCGGAGCGACAGGGGACCGTGGCTGTGCTCGCGGGAGGGAGGAGGTCCACAGGCGCAGCCAGAGAAGTTGAATCCCTCGAGCGGTATAGATCACCCTGCTTCATACGAAGGAGAATTCTGGATGAAGAAGGGGATTCATAATACGAACACAACGGAAATAAAAGACTGAAAACAGAACGATAAATAAAAACGGGGGTAAAATGCTGAAAAAACTGTGTTGGTCGGACGTACTGTCACGCTTAGACGAGGAACAGACAATCAACGACGTAATACAAACGAAAAGACTTTACTAATCCAATGGAGCAGAACAGGAAACACGGGGTAGTAACATCAACATCCGACAAACCATAAGGAAAAGCACACACATTAAATAGACACATTGGTTAGAACCAAAGAACTTATACTGACAAGAAGTGAAAGTCAATAGAACGTTCCATTGCAACAGCACCGCCCAGTAGCAGCCCTACGCATCCGCCATTTTGGAGTGAAAGTGACTCGGCAGTCCACTACCTTCATGCTATCGCTATGGCAAATATCAGCTGCTTTGTTTAAAAAAAAAAAAAAACGTACATTAAAGCTAAAATACACAACCTGAATCATGACAACATTTTTTAAAATTTTTTTTGGACTTTTCCGTTTATTTCTTAAGAATGTTTGTATTATATTACTTCTGTTAATTATTAAACCATAACTCGTTTGTTATTAAAAGGATTTTTGTATGTTTTGTACATACCCTAACCTTTGTTATTAATGCAATTTAAAAATATGACAACACAAAATAACGTGTATTATCAAAAACAGACTTTGTTAATTTTACAAAACTGAAATGTATACATTATATGAAAGTTCGATAAATAAGCTTTCTATTGATGTATGGTTTGTTAGGATATGACACTATTTGGCCGAGATACATCTATTTGAAAATCTGGAATCTGAGGGTGCAAAAAAATCTAAATCCTGAGAAAATCACCTTTAAAGTTCTCCAAATTAAGTTCTTAACAATGCATATTACTAATCAAAAATTACATTTTGATATATTTATAGTAGGAATTTTACAAAAAAAAATCATGGAACATGATCTTTACTTAATTTCCTGATGATTTTTGGCATAAAAGAAAAATCAATAATTTTGACCCAATGTATTTTTGGCTATTGCTACAAATATACCCCAGCGACTTAAAGGAACCGTATGTAAGAAATTTATGTCAGTTAATCATAAAATGGCCCTGACATGTCACTAGACATTAAGAAATCATGTTCATTTCAAATACTTATATCACTGACAACAGTGGTCCGGCCAGGATATTGTCATTTAAAGGTGAGAGTTGCAGCCCTCAACTGATGTTATTGTTGTCGTTTTGTGTTTTGGTCTGAGGCTCCACCCTCCAGCTATCTACCAATCACGAAGTCAGTAGAGTTTCGTGAGACGGGTTGCCAGCTATGCTCTAGTTAGTTACAGCTGCTGCTAAGAACGAGTCGGATAAAACATGTATAAAGTTACGAAACCTAAAAGACCTCGTTATGAATTCGAAATACGTCGTGACAAAGTCCGAAATAAAACAAGGATTTGTATAGGAGATGCCTTCGAAAGATGGAGACGGCTGAAAACGGAGAAGAATTTGAAGATAGACGCCAACGTTGCTAATTTTCTCCTTGACAGGTTAGATTCATCTATGTTTGGCTAACTTTGCTTCCGTAGGCTACACAGTGGATTTTCTGCGGTCGCCCGTGCTAAATGCGTTCATAAAAAGTTTTATATCGCACCACGAGCAGGGTATGAAAACAATCTATGTTCCGACTGAAATGTGGTATTACAGTACATCTTTACGAAATATTTGGCTAATCGCCATCTGTAAATTTTTGCGATACATAATTACTTCGCAAAACATCTCTTGTGAAGCATAAACATAATTAACAGAAGAAAAACAAATTACTGTGTAAGACTCGTCACTTACCATTGGAAGCTCCTTGTAGCAGCCTACTCCTGCAGCTTAGCTGGCAACCTCGAGTCAGGGGGCAGCGGGAGGGGATACACCGTTCTACAGTATTTTGAAAGTGATTGCAGTACCAGTTTTGGCCACAATCCTACATACGGTTCCTTTAAGACTGGTTTTGTGGTCCAGGGTCACATATATATTGTCGCTAAACAGTGAGTTTAACAGATTTGCAGATTTGTATTCTATTCACTTTCATCGCAAGTGCCTTGTGTTACAATGGAGGGACACATCAAATTATTTTTTGTGGCAATCACCATTATGTCACAAGTGCTGTTGATTGAGCCATTACTTGTATTGAACCTGAAATATTCCTTTATCTCAAAAAGACACCAATTTCGATGTAGTGATGGGCGGATCAATCTTGAAATACCAGTACTGGCGGAGTGTCAAGACAATCGATCCTCACAGCTACTATTTCTATTTGCACTCCTCTTGACACTCAGAAACTCAGCAGTCAACAGCAATCATGGCATGCATTCAAACAGAAAAAAAAACACTGCTGGCCTCAAGTCTACACAAAGAAAAGAAGAATCACATAGAGTTATTTCACTCCACTAAATGTCTTTCTTTTAGTAAAGACTCTGAATCAGTGTGTTGTTAAACAACAGTACAATCCATTCTTCATTCCTGTCAAAAATTTTATGTTTCTCAGGACCACAAAACGAGTGGTAAATAGCATGAGTATATTTGTAGCAATAGCCAACAATACATAGTATGGGTCAAAATGATCGATTTTTCTTTTATGCCAAAAATCATTATGGTATTAAGTAAAAATCATGTTCCATGAAGATATTTTGTAAATTTCCTACCGTAAATATATCAAAATTTAATTTTTATTAGTAATACGCATTGCTAAGAATTTCATTTGGATAGCTTTAAAGATAATTTTCTCAATATTAAGATTTTTTTGTACCTCAGATTCGACATTTTCAAATAGCCAAATATTGCCCTATCCTAACAAACAATACATCAATTGAAAGCTTATTTATTCAGCTTTTCTCAATTTCAAATTGACCCACATGACTGGTTTTGTGGTCCAGGGTCACACATATGGTCACTGACTTTGACAGTACTTTTGGTATGCGATTGAATAAAAAATAAGTGGCATCACCCACATCACCACATCTCACTTGTGACACAGGCACAAGACTAATGCGGTTAAAGATTCAGGTTCTGTACTTTGCGGTTCGGTCTGTTATTTAAAGCCAATGTGCTTGCTGTTTTAGATTGTGTGCGTCTGGCACCCTATCCACAGATGTTTGACGTTTACTGATCTCTGTCAATACACAGCCGGTTTGTTTAGTTTCCTTATTCATGCAATAAGGCAATCAGTGCATAATTTTTGTGTGCAACCTTCAGCTGTGAATTTGTCAAACTGATGAATAAAAACACTTTGCGTTCAGCATTCATACAAAAATGGGCTAAGATATACCGTTAAACCAAACAGATGGGCTTATTTGAAACTCAAGGAAGAAATAGGGTGTGCTAGAGCAATAATTAGCACACTTTCAAGCCAAGCGTGTGTGAAATAAAGGAAAAGGAAAAATGCTGTCATCCAAAATCGGTGCGACAGCGTGACATTAAAAATGGCTTTGGCGAAGGTGATAAAGAGCAAGAGAGGTTAATGGAGAAATGTCACAACCTCTCCATGGATCAAAAAACTACTTCACAAACTTACTGACTGCGCTGTACTTTGGCAGCAAAGATGTTTAATGGCTTTGTAACTGAAGCTGATGTGTGTCTGCCCTGGAAATAGAAGGTTTCTGCTAAACCTCTGCTCTCAAAGTAGGTGTTTTTTGTGTGGGTCTCAAGTAGAGACACACACACAGGTAACAGCTGAAGACACGGTGACTCAGACCCTGACTAGGCCCTGGATGAGGGCATCTGGATTAGACTCGGACTGTGAAATGGAATTTTAAAGCTCAGATAGAATGGACAGCTGTAATTTCCTGAGCTAAATCTTTTTTTCTTTCAAATAGCTAAAAAATAAATAAATAAATAAATAAATAAATAAGTGCATATATGGTACAACAGGGTTAAAAGCCCCCAGGAAAAAAAAAAAAAATATTTTTTCTAAAGCACTAAATAGCAGCAGTACGTTTATAAACTACATGTTGTGAAAGAGAGAAAAATAATTTTGCATGTTAAAATGTTGCAGGTTAACAACATGCACGTAATGTGTTAAGCAGTGTTGGGGAGTAACTAGTTACATGTAACAGAATTACGTAATTTAATTACAAAATAAATGTAATTGTAATTAGTTACAGTTACTGAGAAAACATCTAGGTCATGGGTGCCCAACCCTGTTCCTGGAGATCTACTATCCTACAAAGTTCAGCTCCAACCCTGAAGAATCACACCTGAACCAGCTAATTAATCTCTTAAGTAGCACTTGATAATTACAGACAGCTGTATTGGAGCAGGGCTGGAACAAAAATCTGCAGGTAGGTAGATCTCCAGGAGCAGGGTTGAGCAGCCCTGGTCTAGGTTATGTATAACCCTCGTTCCCTGAAGAAGGGAACGGAGAAGTTACATATGGGAACTTGCTTGAGAGTCCAATCATCTCTGAGCCTTATTCAAAAGGCCAATGAAAATTGGCGAGTGGCATTTGCATGCCAAGCCACTCCCCGTACATACGATAAGATGGCGGCATGCAGCCAGTCATTCAGGTTTTCACGCTGTCTTAAGTGACAGAAACTTTAGCTCAACTGATGCAAGTGGCTCGAATGGGGCGTCCCGTAGGCCCTGAAGGGCAATGGAGAGGTCCCAAGAGGGCACAAGGTGCGGTCTGGGAGAATTGATCCTCCTCACACCTCTTAGAAACCTCACGATGAGTTGGTGCTTACCAAGGGATATTCCATCCACTGCATCGTGATACGCTGCGATGGCAGCAACGTACACTTTGAGAGTTGAAGGGGACAGCCTGCACTCCAACTTCTCTTGCAGAAAGGAAAGCACTACTGCAATCGTGCATCTCTGTGGGTCCTCTCCTCGAGAGGAGCACCAGTCAACGAACAGACCCCACCTCAGCGCGTAAGCTTGCCTAGTAGAGTGAGCTCGGGACTGAGTGATAGTCTCTATCACGGCCTGTGGAAGGCCGGAGAGGTCTCACGCATCCTGTCCAGGGGGTGCAGGTGCAAATTGTGCCCATCCCCTGAGAAAGAAGGTCTTTCCTGAAGGGGATCTTCCAGGGAGGGGCTGCCGTGAGGGGAATGGGTTCTGGAAACCAAGTCCGGGTGGGCCGAAGTGACGCAACCAGCAGGACCTGCTCCTCGTCCTCCCTGATCTTGTACAGGGTCTGTGCAAGGAGGCTCGCTGGGGAAAAGACGTACTTGAGCCCCGGAGACCAGCTGTGTGCCAATGTAGCTCTGTTGAGGAAAAACAACTGGAAATGGGAGGATTCGGGAAGAGCGAACAGATGTAACTGGGCCTTACCAAAGTTGCTCCAATTCAGCTGGACTGTCACAGGGTGCCACGGGCTGAATAGGTGGCAACACTGCGGGAAAACGCCAGTCTGGGGTGTGCCAAGGTGCCATGCCCATCTCGGGACTCGATCGTGCTGAAGCAGTCTCATATGAAGCAAGCCCAGCAGCGTCACTGCGGCTGCAGCAGTCATATGCCCCAGGAGCCTCTATGTTTTGAGAGGGACCGCTGTCCTGTGTCTGAATAATCCCAGACACTACAGCACTGACTGTGCACGCTTGCTGGTAAGGTGGGCTGTCATGTTGACCGAGTCCAGCTCCATACCGAGAAAAGAGATCCTCTGCACTGGGGAGAGTTTGCACTTCCCTCAGTTGACCTGAAGGACCAGATGGCAGAGGTGCCGAAGCACCAGGTCCCTCTGTTCGCACAACGGAACTCACGAGTGAGCTACGAACGGCCAGTCGTCGAGACGGTTGGAAATGCGAATACCCGTCTACCGGAGAGGGGACAGGGCAACTCCTGTGATATTGCTGAAGATGCGGGGAGAGAGGGACAGGCCAAATGGAAGCACCTTGTACTGAGACGCTCAACCCCCGGGGACAAACCGCAGAAGGGGTATGTGCCAGGGGGAAATCGAGATGTGAAAGTAGGCGCCCTTCAGGTTGATGGCTGCAACCCAACCCTGGAGACGGAAGCATGTTAGTATGCACTTCATCGTGAGCATCTTGGACAGCAGCCTGAGAAGGGAGCGAATCAGAGCTCAAATTTCCAGGATGGGTATTAACCCACCACTCTTTCTGGGCACGATGAAGTAGGGACTGTAGGACCCTGGCTTCATCTCGGCTGGAGGGATAGGCTGGATCGCGTCCTTCGCCAGTAGGACTGTGACCTCCGCTTGCAGGACAGCGGCATGCATGTCCGAATGGACAGTGATGTAGAGAACGCCTCTGTACCTGGGCGGACGCCTGGCGAACTGAATCGCATAGCCGAGATGTACCGTCCGTATCAACCACTGCAAGGGTATCAAGGGAACGTTGACCGATGTGACTGTGGTGGGGCAGCCTCGGGGAAAACAGGGAAGGAGACTGAACCCAGAAGGATGAACGTCCTGGAGAAAGGTCTGACTGCGCTAAGCAGTGCTTAACTTCTTCCCTGGTTCCTGCGCTGGCGATAAAAGGCTCCAAGTCCGGTTCCGGGGAGTGTAAGTGCTGTGCACTTATGAAGGGAACTCGGGGCCGAGGCCCCAGAGGTGAGGAAATTAGCTCTTTTTGTGAAATTGTGGGCCTCTGGCATCGTGGGCCTCAGCAGGTGTTAGCGGCATTTCGGAAATTGTGTCCTCAGCAGGTGTTGGCGGCATTTGAGCGCACAGTAGCTCCCGGCCCTCCACCGGGAGAGGGGGCGCTGATGTCATCGTCCCCCGAAGAGCAATCTCCACCACCTCTGGGTTGCCCGCGTCAGGGACGTTTTGCAGTTTTCTTGCGGGTGTTTCTGGCCGGTCCCTCTGGCATTGTGGGCCTCAGCAGGTGTTAGAGCTGTAGATGTTTTAGGAGCCGCAGGGGGGCGCCCTCGGCGACGGGCAGGTGGAGGCTGAGCCACCGGCGGCGGGATGGTGGCTTCGTGGCGGGGCAAGATGTGTTTGATAGCCTCCGTCTGATTCTGGACTGCCGAGAACTGCTGGGCAAAGTCCTCGACAGTGTTGCCGAATAGGCCGCTCTGGGAGATGGGAGTGTTGAGAAAGCATGCCATCTGAGCCAGAGTCAACCACAGATGTCGCTCCTGGACCACAGCCGTGGACATCACCTGACCATGGGACCGCACCGTGACCTTCGTCGCCCGGAGGGCGAAGTCGGTGGCAGCGCGGAGTTCCTGCATCACACCTTGATCAGGACCACCCTTGTGCAGCTGTTTCAGAGCCTGGGCTTGGTAGACCTGAATGGTCACCATGGCAGGCAGGGCCGAGGCAGCCTGTTCAGCGGCATGATAAACGCGGCCCGCAAGGGCCAACGAACACTCACACGCCTGGACGGGAGATGCGGCCGATCCCTCCAAGTGGCCGCGTCGCGCAGGCAAAGATGCACCGCCACGGCCTGCTCAACCGACACTTCTTGACTGGCAAGATGGCTGCGAGCGGAAACTCAAACAGTGAAAGTGAGTTGTTCAAAACCTTTCTTTTTAGTAAACTCTGTGTACACAAACAATGTTCTCAATGCTCGAGTTCATGTGTAGAGACCCAGGCGATACTTCAAGCAAAGTTTCATTTTGTGTCGAGCCTTCTTAGTGTTGTAAAAATATCGATTTTGATGCGCTCAAAGTTATGCCCCTAGTATTCCCATTCACCGGCCATTGACCACAAAACGAAATCACGGTCAATCTCAAAAACGGCTCGTTTGTCGTAATTATGCTTTTAGATATAAGTTTGTCTCATTTACAGTAAAAAAAACAGCCCAGGTTGCATTTTGGCAATAGTTATCCTTTAAGTCAGTGCTATATGCTTGATAATTTTTCTTGGCGGAAGCTTTGTGTTTGGTTAGCTAATAAATTATTGGCTGCTGCCATTTTTTTTTTTTTTTTTACACTGTAATGGATTACAAGATAACTAACGAACTAGTATCACTTCCTTAATTATTTATGTGGTGAAATGTTGTGTAAGAAAACTGGTAAGACTGCACTGTATATCTAAAATGTCTAATTTGAACTTGCCATTTGCTAGCAACTGATTTCTTCATGGAAGCTTTGCGTTCAAATATTTCACTCAGATCAGTGTTTCGTGTCTAATAATTTTGACTTAAACATCTAAATAATCTATGAAGCAGTTGTGTAATAAGTGGGGTAATGTTGTTGATAATGTAGCCAGTTGTTACCGCAAAATAAAGATGTATATTATCCCTTACTTTATTCAAGTGATGAAGGATTTTAAAAGTCTGACAATAGTCAATGTTGAGTGCTAGTGTAAGATTAACTCTGCTTGGTTTAAATGTTTCAAAATGAATAACAGTTGAAAATATTCGAAATTTAGTAAAGTAATCAAAAAGTAATTAAAAGTAATAAGTCACATTACTTTTATAAAGTAATTGAAAGGTTACACTACTTATTACATTTTAAATCAAGTAACTTGTAATCTGTAACCTATTACATTTCCAAAGTAACCTTCCCAACACTGGTGTTAAGTTGTGAATGCAGAGCTAGTGCAAGATGAGCATGTGTGGTTAAAAAAATGTTCATACTTATTTATTTTTTTGAAAATGGCAAATTGTTTCACTAGATAAGATCGTTATTCCTTGGCTGGGATCATGTAGAGCCCTTTGAAGCTGCATTGAAACTGCAATTTGGACCTTTAACCCACTGATCCCTATTTAAGTCCACTACATAGAAAAAAAATTCATGTAATATTTTCCTTAAAAACTGTAATGAAACATGAAAATCTTGGATGACATGGGGGTGAGTAAAGTATCAAATGATAAAATTAGCTTAAATGTGTTTTGGATAAAAGCATCTGCCAAATAAACAGTTGCATCACAAATTATGTGAACCGAATTTACTGCATAAATTGCTCCAAAGTTTGATCAACTTTCATATAAATTACAAAAACTGTCTGCTTTAACATCACACACAAGTGTCTGTCAAACATATTTTCTTCTGCAAGTGAGACTATTCATAAAATGTCACAAAAAGATTAATAAAAGCAGATGAAAGAAGCAGAGACAGAGAGAAAGATCTGTTTGACAGATGCTGTCATAGCTCTAGCTATAAGAACCAAAGCTCTAAGCAGATTGCATCACAGACCTCAAGTTGGAGCAGCAGGAGAGACTTTAACAAGCTTGACTCTACCTTTCAGGAAAATCATCTAGACGTGTAGGCAGTCATCATCCCATAAGCTCTGCATGTATGAAATAAGATTCTAATGACTTTACATTTCATGTAATGAAGCTCACTGCAGTATTTGCACACATGTGCAGGTGGTTACTGTCACGTTAGAAACAAGGGAGGTCTGGGTCCAGATGCAGGTTAGTAATTTTTAATGAATATAACAAAACAAACTAACAAAAACGCCAACACGGCACAAAACTAATAACTAAAACACAAAATAACAAAACCAAGAACAAGATCCAAAAGCCAAGAATATCAGAAACACCAAATAACAAAACAAGACACGAGACAATGCAGACATGAATGCAGAGTGAGTAGTGAAGATACTTATAGTCCTAATGGTGAACAGATGTGGGTGATTAGTGTTGATGACAAGGACAGGTGGACAATCAAAGGAAGTGTAGTGTAGGACAGCGACCTCAGGTGGCTGAGGGAAACCCCACAGCCCCGATCATGACAGTACCCCCTCCCTACGGAACGGCTTCCAGACGTTCCCAAAGTCTGGAGGGAGGAGGTACGGAGGAAGGCAAGTCAGGGGGAGGGATGGCGGGCCAGGTCCGTGAATCGCAGTCACCGTCGCGCCAGAACCAGAAAGCGCAGCCGCCTCCGCGCTAGGAACAGAGCGCGCGGCCGTCTCCGCGCCAGGAACAGAGCGCGCGGCCGTCTCCGCGCCAGGAACAGAGCGCGCGGCCGCCTCAGCATCAGGGACAGGACGCGCAGCCGCATCGGCGCCAGGAACAGGACGCGCAGTCGCCTCGGCGCCAGGAACAGGACGCGCAGCCGCCTCAGCGCCAGGAACAGGACGCGCAGTCGCCTCGGCGCCAGGAACAAGACGCGCAGTCGCCTCGGCGCCAGGAACAGGACGCGCAGCCGCCTCAGCGCCCGGAACAGGACGCGCAGCCGCCTCAGCGCCCGGAACTGGACGCGCAGCCGCCTCAGCGCCAGGGACAGGGCGCGCAGCCGCCTCCGTGTCAGGGATAGGACGCACCACCGCCTCAGTGCCAGGAACAGAGCGCACGGCCGTCCCAGCGCCAGGAACAGAGATGGCGGTTGTCGCTACCTCCTCTGCAAAGCAGGGGCGCTTCCGCGCCGTCTCGGCACAGCGGGTGTCCATCGCCGCCAGGCAGGCGTAGATGAACTTGAACCGAGCTGCCGACGCCGCCTCGAAGGACATCCCCTCAGTGTCCGGAACAGAGCAGGTGGTTGCTGCCCCCTCAAAAAAAATTCTCCCCGCTGGACCCATCATGGATGTCTGCATTCTGTCACGTTAGAAACAAGGGAGGTCTGGGTCCAGATGCAGGTTAGTAATTTTTAATGAATATAACAAAACAAACTAACAAAAACGCCAACACGGCACAAAACTAATAACTAAAACACAAAATAACAAAACCAAGAACAAGATCCAAAAGCCAAGAATATCAGAAACACCAAATAACAAAACAAGGACAGGTGGACAATCAAAGGAAGTGTAGTGTAGGACAGCGACCTCAGGTGGCTGAGGGAAACCCCACAGCCCCGATCATGACAGTTACATGTGCACACAACTATGCAAAGTGGCTTCAAATGTAAAAAAGCAGTGTGCTTAATTGTATTGAATGCATGTTTTAAATTGGCTACAAACGAGCAAACGAGGGGGAAATACAAATATGGGCATGACTAAACCAACATATCCGAAACCAAAGGGGTGAAACGAGGACTAAACCAAATGTACTAGAAACGGAGGGGGGAAAACACAAGGAAAACAGAACAAAACAGGACAAAAATGCTGATAACCAGCATTCATTATAATGTTTCTGAAATAAAAGTTCACTTTTCTGACTGTTTCTTAACAAGTTTCAGTACACTTTAAAAAGTGCACTTTTTAATGTCAAATTAAACATTTTACTTTTAAGTGCATTTTAAGGCATAATGTTTTAACAAAATTATATACCTTTAAATACATAACATGCTTGTGTCAATTTTAGATTTTTAATGTATTTTAAATAAGTCTCTTCTGCTCACCAAGCCTGCATTTATTTGATTCAAAGTACAGCAAAAACAGCAACATTTTGAAATATTTGTACTATTTAAAATAACTGTTTTTTATTTGAATATACTTTAAAATTACTTTCAAAGCTGAATTTTTAGCATCATTACTCCACTCACGTGATCCTTCAGAAATCATCCTTATATTCTGATTTGCTCCTCAAAAAACATGTATTATTATTATTATGTTGAAAACAGCTAGAATTTTTATGAATAGAAAGTTCAAAAGAACAGCATTTATCTGAAATAGAAATCTTTTGTAACATTATAAATGTCTTTATCATCACTTTTGATTAATCATCCTTTATTGCTAAATAAAAGTATTATTTTCTATCATTTCTATCATTTCAAAGCCAACAAATGTAATTATGTCCTACTTAAGTGGGTTATTAAAACTAATTGTATTTGATATAAAATACATTGCCATTTTCATGTCCAAAAGCATTACATATGATTGCAAAATATATAAAGTCCTTTATTCTAAACTATTCTACTTTTTCACAAGGGCACGGCATCCATCTGAATGTTAATGGTTGTTGTTAGTCCCAAGAGAGTACCTTGCAGTTATAAATATAATTTAATCTACTTGCTATTGCTATTCAGTGATACCTCTAATAAGGAGCTAGATGACCCTCTGCGGTCCACAGGGTTTAGCAGTTAGTCCATTCATTACTAACACAAAAAATGTCAATCATGGCAGTCTGGTCATTAACGTGCAGGAATGGCTCTTTTTTTTTCTTTGGCCAATCATTACTGTGGCAGAATACCTTTTATGTGTTTCCAAATGGTGTTTGCACCCCACAATGTCCATTAGTCCTCCTCCTGCGGTGGAGATATCGACAGCCATTTAAAAATCCCCTGGTGTCAGTCAATGGCTCCCCCAGCCAATCCATTTAGCAGTGACTGATGGGACCTCACGTTTCGCCGTATTTCTCAGACAGTTTACTGGTGTCTCCATTTCAGTGTTAAAATGAAAGTAGTTCAACTGCAGTCCAGCTATACACACACACATAAGAGAAGATCAGCACTGACATATTAGTTAGACACAGACCATTTCAACGAATTAAACTGTCAAACGATAAATCAAATGACTGATTATAGTACTGACTATACTTCTTATTCTAAGTATGTTATTAACAGAACTAGCATCATTAAAATTTTCAAAAAAGGACTAATTCAAATATTCATTTTTCCACCAAAATAAATGCTTTTTAATATATGAATGTACAGTCAAACCACAAATTATTCAGACACCCGATATTGTTTTTGGTATTTTTTTTTACTAGTGGGTGCAGGGCACTAGTTTTTACTAGTTCATTTATGTAAGTGAGGATAGCAAAATAAAGTAAACTGTGACATATTATTCCCAAAAAGTCTTCATACAGTAGACTACCAGTACAATTTGGGACCAAAAATGTGATTTGACCATGTTTTGTTACATACCTTTTTATAAAAGTTATCTGACATTATCAACATAAAAAAGGGGGAAAAAATTAAACAGAAAGAAATTGGTTGGACTCTACATAATTTGTGATTATCACAATGAATTTGTTCTGACACAGTTTAACTCTTGTCATATTTTATTACTATTTTCTAAACTATAGCAAATAAACTGCTATCTAACCAAAGCTGTTTGACATTATCAAGATGAATTTGTTGATGAATTTGTAATTATCAAAATCAATTTGTTCTGACACAGTTTAACTCTTGAGTTCTTGTCATATTTTATTACCATTTTCTAAACTGTAGCAAATAAACTGTGAAAATGTAAGAAATTTTAAAGGTGTCTAAAAAAAATCGGTTGGACTCTACTTAATTTGTGATTATCATGATGAATTTGTTCTGACACAGTTTAAGTCTTGAGTTCTTGTCATATTGTATTACAATTTTCTAAACTGTAGCAAATAAACTGTGAAACTGTAAGAAATTTTAAAGGTGTCTAAAAAAAATCGGTTGGACGGTTGGACTAATTTGTGATTATCACAATGAATTTGTTCTGACACAGTTTAACTCTTGTCATATTTTATTACCATTTTCTAAACTACACCAAATAAACTGCTATCTAACCAAAGCTATCTGACATTATCAAGTAGATTTTTTCTGACATGGTATAACTCTTGAGATCTTATCATATTTTATTACCATTTTCTAAACTATACCAAATAAACTGCGATAATGTGAGGAATTTTGTGTGTCTGAATAAATTTTGGTTTGACTGTGATGAATTTGTAACTATCAAGATGAATTTGTTCTGACACAGTTTAACTCTGAGTTCTTGTCATATTTTATTACCATTTTTCTAAACTACAGCAAAGTAATGTAAAAATGTTGCAGGTGTCTGAATAAATTTTGAATGTACATAACACTGTGTTTAAAATACTACTGAAAAGCATTGTGTTTTATGTATTTTTTAAACTGCTTCACTGAAATGAACCTTCTGACTGAACCAATTCACTTAAATGAGCTGTATTTCCCAAAGCCCTCTGAGATATTCTAGGAGAGTGTTTCATTATCTAAACTCCTCAGGTTCGGCTGTGTGCCTAATAATGTGGCTTAAAAGCAGAGATGCTAAAATCAGCTTGCTTCTTAAAAAAAAAACTAAACAACATCAAATCAGCTGCTGTACCGCTGCTAATAAATGTAGTTAACTTGTGCAATGTAATATAGTTTATCTAAAGTTGTTGGGTTGTTGCCATCTGGTCTTTTGTGTGTGAGTTCACGTTACCCTCTCCTGCCTGTTTCCCTTCCATTACTGTTCTAATCCAACAACTTGTTACATCACGCTGCCAGTTGGAGGCAGTTCCCTTGATCACGCTGCATTTTTGATGTTTGGTATTCCAGGCCTCGCCAGCTTCCATGTTCACATCTCCCCATGAAAGCAGTTCCCTTGCACCTGCTCCCGTCTCCCCCTCAGCCACGGCTGATTGCTCCTGGAGCTCCCAACCCCTGCAGATAATCATCTAATCAGGCAGCTACGGTGGGCTGTGATTGCTTTTCCAATCAGTTAACCCTCCTTCACCCTGATTCACTCACTGTTCTGAAGGTACCCAGTGCAGCTGCCATCAGCACCACTAATTAAAACAGGAAGACCATGACTGAGTATGAGGAGTGATGATAAGACTGCTGGAAAGTATTATGATGTTGGGAAACTGTTCATAATACTGCTTAAAGGGTTTGTGGTTTTGTATTTATAAAATTTGAGGTGATCTACAACTTTCTTGCAGAGAAACAGCTACTGAGCACTGCCATGACAGCTTCCCACTTATTCTAATTTTCTTTTTTTTCTGGTCTTATTAAAAATCCTTATAAATGCACCATGGCCAGCAATCATTTTAAATAGTTAAAAGGTATAGAGTGTTTTTAGGACACGTCATCAGTCGTCTATATTGGCACACTAAATGTAAACAATACCACTGAACCGAACAAAAGTTGCATATTTTGCTGATTATTGCTGCTATAAATGATCAATTTTTGTCATGTTTTGGGCTGTACTATTCAGTCAGACCTGAAAAAACATTTGGAGTACTACAGACTGCCAAAAGTTGTAACAAATCAAGGAGAGGAGTGCAAAAAACTATCTGAGTAATAAAAGGCGTTTGTGGTTGGCCAAACTGAACCAGGATTTCCAGGACAAAAATCTTCACAACATTCATGTTTGTTCTTATCATTTGAAATTTTAGGCTTATATCTTAATTAATACTGCTCATACGTATAGAGCGGAGCACAAACTAACACGGGGTTAAATGTAACACTGTCAGGGTTGTGTGCAGGACGAGACGAGACGAAAGACAAGATTAACAATTAACAATCTATTTAATATAATACTTCAAAGGATCAATGCAGGAACAGGCAGGTACAGGCAGGAACACACATCACAAAACTTTAAAGACCGACATGAACTGAAGATACAAACAGACTTTTAAAGGGTGACTAGATGATTAAACACAGGTGACACAGATGACTAATAATTAAACACAGGTGATGGGGATGACAGGCTGATGAGGGTGAAACCAAAAATGACAACATGACAGGGGGAGACCAGATGAACAGACAGGACTGTGACATTACACCCCCCTCCGAAAAGGCGCGTCCTCGCGCCGTGGGGAACAACAAAAAAAAAAAAAGGGAAGGGGAGCGAAAAAACAGAGTCCATGTGGGAGGAGGCTTTGGCGGAGGACGGCACCCCTGGAGGGGGACAACAAACAAAGTCAACAGAGTCCAGGGGGGCGACGAAGGTGGGAGGAGCCAGGGAAGAAACAGGAGGGACCCGGAGCAGGAGGCACAGAGCAAGACCCAGGCCACAGCCATGAAGATCCATGGTGGAGCCGACGGAGGGAGGAGCCATGGTGGAGGATGGGCTGACGACTCCAGGGGTCCGACCGACAGAGGCAGAGCAGGTGAAGGATGAGCCCGAGGCGGAGACGGAGAGCCGAAGATCCTGGGCGACACCGAGGATCCAGAGGGCCAAGGCGGAGCCAGAGGCTCTGGCGACCAAGGCGGAGGCGGAGATCCAGAGGGCCGCGGTGGAGCCGGAGCGACAGAGGACTGAGGTGGAGCCGGGGGGAGGGAGGAGCCCAACGGAGCCGATGGGACGGAGCGACGAGGCGTAGCCAGAGGAGTAGAGTCCGTAGGCGATGGCGAGACGACAACCGACCAAGGCGGAGCCGGAGGGACGAGGAAGCCCGGTGGAGCTGGTGGGCCGACGGGCGACGCTGAAGATGAGGGAGCTGAGAGCCGTGGTGGAGCCGCAGGGTCGGAGGGCCGAGGCGGAGTTCTGGACTCTGAGGCTGGAGGTGGAGATGAGGGATCCTCCAGCCGAGACGCCGATGGAAGCTGGCAGACCTGCGGCGAGCCCACTGCACAGATGGAGGACTGAGGGTGAGCAGGGGGACTGACAGGTGACAGCGGGGTTTCTGGAAGGCTGGATGGAACCAGCAGAGATTCAGGATGGCTGGACGGAACCAGCGGAGATTCAGGATGACTGGACGGAACCAGCGGAGACTCAGGAGGGCTGGACGGAACCAGCGGAGATTCAGGATGGCTGGACGGGACCAGCGGAGATTCAGGATGGCTGGACGGGACCAGCGGAGATTCAGGACGGCTGGACGGAACCAGCGGAGATTCAGGACGGCTGGACAGAACCAGCGGAGACTCAGGATGGCTGGACGGAACCAGCGGGGATTCAGGATGGCTGGACGGAACCAGCGGGGATCCAGGATTAGGCAGAAGAGGGCGGGTGGGTGGGAAGTTCAGGTAGGCCAGTGTTTCTGAGAAGAAGTCTATTAAATCCCCAGAGTGTTGCTCAAGCTCACCCCCAGTGGTGGTGCAGTGGGCAGGGCTCTCTACCGCCCTCTCTTGCTCCACGCAGCACTCCACCGTCGCAGATGTAGAGGTCGGCTCACGCTCTTGGTCGGAGGTTTTGATCCCATCGGCAGTCCATACTGTGGCCGCTCCGGGCTCAGGCTCTCCGTCCGCGGTGAATGCGGGCTCATACTCTGCATGTCGGGGTGATGTTTGGCTGGGCTCTGGGTCTGGAGTGGGGCTGGTGTCATCCTTCGCGGTCAACGAAGCTCTGCTGGACACCAGCACCCACTCGATGTAACCGGCGAGGCTCTCTCGAGGACCCTCCCCGGACAGCTGCGCTTTAGTGGCGATGTTAAGTCCTGCACGGAAGAACGTGCACAGGCAGCGGTCCGGGTAATGCGTCATCGGCGCGAGGTACATAAAGTCACTTATGTGGTCCTCGAGAGAGCGGTTCCCCTGCTCCAGCAGGATGATGCGGACAGCAGGGATATTCATAAGGGAAAAAAAAATAAAACAAACACTGATTCAAAAAACGGAAAAGAAACGCAGGGGAAGACGCCGTGAACTGTTTTGGGTCGGTCTTTCTGTCAGGGTTGTGTGCAGGACGAGACGAGACGAAAGACAAGATTAACAATTAACAATCTATTTAATATAATACTTCAAAGGATCAATGCAGGAACAGGCAGGTACAGGCAGGAACACACATCACAAAACTTTAAAGACCGACATGAACTGAAGATACAAACAGACTTTTAAAGGGTGACTAGATGATTAAACACAGGTGACACAGATGACTAATAATTAAACACAGGTGATGGGGATGACAGGCTGATGAGGGTGAAACCAAAAATGACAACATGACAGGGGGAGACCAGATGAACAGACAGGACTGTGACAAACACACATAGTTTAAATATTTCCACACATGCTAACATAACCAAATTTGCAGTATTTACTTGTTGCCATAGCAACACTATGCAGAGAAAAAATAGCGCCAAAATTCAAAAGCCTTTTGAAGATATCGCTGAATATTTATTTTACCATAGTAAAAGTAGCTACATTTCTGCCTGAAGTAAACTTTTAATTTCGGTTTGTAGTATTCATTTAAAATGAGCCAAATCTGCTATTATTTTAATCTCCAATTTGTTATTTATCAGTTTAAATATAGTTTATTAATGCTTCGCAAACCAGCAGAAGACACTAACCTGCTTTAAACTCCAGTGGCGCAGATGGGGAACGTTGTAACACTGTGTGACAATATGCCCCGCTTATTATTAAACTATTCTATTCTATGTCATTAGCGGTGCAGTTTACACTATTTAATAATAAGGATTTTGATAAGAAACCACAAGAAACAGGTGAATAAAGACTGACAATCAATGTTTAATGTTCAGAAGTTATTATTTCAAGAAATGTAAAGTATTTTGGCTGGTTTATGTGTGTGGTGTTCTATGAGAGCTGTGTGTCAGGGCCGTGCAGAGACCTTTAAAGGGGCAGGTGCTCAAAGTATAAAAAGGGCACCTGGAGCAAGACATTAAAGAGCCCCTCGGGTCCATCACCTCATTGTAGGCATCCAGTTACTTACGTAACAAGTAACAATGTCATTAATAAGACAAATAATGCATTATTCGAAGTTTTAATTGCATTTATGTTTAGTTCAGGACTCAAACAATAGAATTAGTAATATTTTATCACTACAAAAGGGGCTCTCTAAATAGGGCTGTGCTCAAAACATCAGTACAGCAATACTGTACTGTATATTGTGACACATTCCTTGCTTATATACATATTATTACAGAGGCTTCTAGCAGCCAATGCTGTGAAGCAGTTTTGAGAAAGAAACGGAACATAAAAAAACATTTTAATGTTTAAAAGATTAAAAATATTTTCTTTGGACCTATTCATTTTGATTAGAAATTGTTGTGTATTAAATTGTGAAACCTAAAGATTTTCTTCTCTCTGTTAAACACAATAATAAAGAACAGCTGTTATATTAAACTCTGTGTGGTCACTATTGAAAATATATGTTGCCCCTGATGTATTGTATTGTAAGATTGTAGACGGTAGGATATTAAGGCATAAAATGGCATGATTTATAATTCAGATACAGGTTCACACAAAAACAAAATATCTTATACACCTTTATACCATAAAAAAGGATAAATCGAGCTTATCATTTATTATATTTATTTAAAGGTCCCATATCGTCAAAATCAAAATTTCCTGGCTTTTTTCATGATAACTAAGGTCTAGGGGCTATCTAACTACCATATGAGTTTCAAAACAGTCAATCCACAGTAAACTGCACACAGCCTGCTTAAAGTAGCTGTTCATTTTCACGAGCAGCTGTGACTTCCGTAACGATGTGACGTCCGATCTACTCAGTCACCGCCTTCAGTCACAAACCAACGTCCCACCCTCCTTTTGTCAAACCCCCAGACAACAACACATCCATTCCATTGAGCAACAACAACAGGAAAACAAGTGGAGAAAACCCTGTTCAGTCGATAGATGTCAAGCTACGATCATTACACAGGCTTCAGAACAACGTTAATATAAGAGACCAGCGGCACGTCAACTTTCCCTCTTTCACACAGCGATTCCGGTAAATACACGGATAATGTGTCCCACGATTTGTTCCGGAATTGTTTAATTTGGTTCATTCACAGTTGTTTTCCGGAATCTGTGCGTGCTTTACACACAAACCATAAAGACATGTGACGTTTGGATGTGAGATGTAATGCGACGCGTACGTTTCACTAAACTGAAACTAACCTGAACAAACTGTGCTTCAGCGCTGATAGTGAGGAGCTGGCTCTGCCTGATGATCGCTGCTTCATTCCACTTTGCACGTAACGTTATTTTTCGTTGTGAAGAGTCGCTTGATAACGTGCATCATTACTACAACACTGCCTTTAGGTTCTGGCTTTGGTTCACACAGTTCCCGTAATTTTCCAGAATCAGCGCGCATTGTGAAAGGGGCTTTACTAAAGCAACAGTTATGTAGCCTACTGCATTCGGTGTTTGTAAAAGAAAAAACATTAATGATCATTCTAAAATATCCTGTTGAGTATCAGCTCTCTCTATTGCTCTGAGCTCGCTTACGCTTACAGCATACATGACCGTAGTTACCTGTGATTGGCCTGGTTGTGCGTCACTCAGAAAACAACAGGCCAATCAGAAGAGAGGCTCATGAATATTAATTAGATGGGCCAAAATCGACATGTTTTTGACAGAGCTCCTAAAAAAGGAGCTGTAAAAATATATTGAGATGGATTTTGGCACTTATACCGCAAATATATATTCTTAAGGACATCAACAAATAAAATAAACCTCCAGAAATGTGTACGATATGGGACCTTTAAAACATAAATATTACTGTCTTAATTGTTTTTAGAAGGCACATTAACTTCTTTCACATTTACAACTGTATGTGTTTGCTGCATAAAAACGTAGGTCCATAATTGCAATAATTTGACCATAGAGCTGAAAAATGTGGAAATAAAAATTGATTCTGTCACAAGGGGGCGCTTTAGGAGCGCTGAAATACTAAGGTTTCCATAGGAACGGCTGAAATGAAAATACCGACGATACGTTTCTGAGGACAGACCTTTCCCTTCAGATATATTTATATAAAGACATCAGTGCTGCGTTTTGACTTTGAAACATGCAGCGTGCATATTTATTAATTGACATCATTGCCTTTTGAAGTTTAATCCAGCCCTATCGCGATTCTCTTCTTTCCGTCCCCAAATATAAGACCTCCTAAATTATAATTAAGTCTTTTCTTATTCTATTTAACATATAAAAAACTTTTTATGGCTTTAAATTTGATACAACCTAATTGAGGAGTTTTTAAGGACCTGCAGGAGCCCTTCTACTACGATGGCCCATCGGGCAGTCCAGTTAACTATTTTGGTAGCCCGACAAGAAAACATAGTAGCCCCGGGACATCAGGCTAGCGATTTTGCGAGCTCTGCATTACATAAACAAAGAAAAAAACAGACCCAAGATGCCCATTACGTCCTTTTCTCCCCCAAAATGCAAGAACGATTCACGAAGTGAAAATGCACTTTTGTTTACATGACGATATTAACATTATCGACAGCTATTTCAGAGCAGACTACACATGCACAAGCTATAAAAATAATATAAATACTCGTGCATAATCTCTTTTCTTCAGGTCATTCTTATAAGTAACATCAAATCTGGTGAAAACACCACTTACCAGCAGCCACGAACGTGTCTATCCTTGGTGTTAAAAACGTGATGGATTCGGATCGCCCTGAACTTCCGGGTGGGGTCGTCACGTGAGGGTCTTTCTTTTTACAGCTAAAATAATGTTAATTAATTTTACTAATAGTTGGATTGGGCAGGCTGTCGCGAATTCGTTATTTTTTTATTCATTTTTTATTTTTATATTATTACCAAAAAAATAAAAAATAAAAAATCTTAACAAAAGGGCACTTTGATCACTAGTGGCCAAAAGGGCAGGTGCTCAAGCACCCTCCGCCCCCCCCCTCTGCACGTGCCTGCTGTGTGTGGAGGGAGGGGAGTGTTTTCCTGAATATCAATGTGTTTCATCTATTTGTCCACATTGTTTTGAACTACTGTACAGCTGTGTGTTGCGATCAGGAACGTTCAAAGCATTGTTGCGATGTGTTCATTGTCAAACTCCAAAATTAGATTATTTTTATTTAACAAAAAAAACGTCATTACTTTATTTGAAAAAGTTAATATGTATTTTATTGACAAAATATTTTAGTTTGTTGTGTATATTTTTTTTCATTCGATCAGATAACATTTTAAGCTGTCATATGGTCGTGTTACAACGTGCCCCTCAGATGTTACAATGTACCCCACCTACGGGGCATGTTGTCACGTTTCACTTCCTTTCTTCTGAGGTAAATAACGAAAAACGTATGCACTGTAAATATGAAAAAAGCGATATATTTGTACTAGACAAGTGTGAAAATAACGTGGATAAAAATTGTACTCTGAACCCCAAGTGGATTTACATAAACCGCGAAATTCAAAAAGTGTTAGGTTGTGCCCCGCTCTCCCCTATCTTTACCACCTATTAACTTTAGTTTGTCAAAATATTGCGCCCTTTCCTGGTAAGTAAGCCTTCTCGATATGATTTAGCAGCTTCCACACGTTTTTTTTTTTTTCCAGTGGTTTTGACAGCATAAATTAGCAGAACGATGTATTCAGTAGTACTGTTTACATCTGAGGATCGCCAGTATGGCCGCGCATTTGAGTAACTGACCAAATCGTGACATAAGTGCAACAGTTTCAACAGAAATCCATATTTCACTAAATTACTGAAAATGCCTTTGCTAATATTTCACTAGTGAAATTCTGTGGGCAAAATACAGTTATCTCAATAGAAATGTGGAATTTCGTCATGCAGATTTAGCCCAGGATTGAAACTTGTTACGTTTTGAACATGAAAATCTGCTGCAGTGATAAATAAATCAATTTATAATGGAAGATGGACCTTCTTAAATCTCAAACTTTGGAAAAAGTTTTGATAATGTAGATGTATTTTTCAATTTCAACATGTGCTTTATATAAAAAATGTTATTCAAATAAGTATTTGTATTAAAGACTGACAAATTAGTAAACAATGTTCATGACAAGCACCATATGAGCTTCATTTCATGGTAACTGATTAATTAATAAATTGTACTTATATCAGAACATACTTGAATATTTATTTGAAATTACTCCTTAGAATATGTAAACGGATGTATTATTTTGTATGTATTTTTTTTTTTATTATTATTAAAGGAGAAGTTCATATCCAGAGCAATGCACTCACTTGCTTGTCATCCAAGATGTTCATGTCTTTCTTTCTTTAGTCGTAAAGAAATAGTTTTTTGAGGAAAACGTTTCAGGATTTTTCTCCAATAGTGGACTTCTATGGCGCCCTAGGGTTTGAACTTCCAAAATGCAGCTTCAAACTATCCCAAGTGTGGTTGTAAGTGGTCCCAGCCAAGGAAGAAGGGTCTTATCTAGCGAAAACGTTGTTTATTTATTTATTTTTTTAATTGCAGTTTATATACTTTTTAACCTCAAATGCTCATCTTGTCAAAAAACTCCCATCTTATTTTCTCCCTCAAATTCAAAAATCATTTCAAAATCGTCCTACATTGCTGCAGAAGTACCGACCCACAGTTTGCAAAGTGAACATACAAAGAATATCAAACACCCTTAACAAAAGGTAAAACAGCAATGTAGGACGATTTTAAAGTTGAGTTTTTCGACATACCCTAACAGTCTTGAACTGGAAAAAACAAAGTTCAGACAGAGCAAGACAAGACGAGTGCTTGAGGTTAAAAAGTATATAATTTGTATATTCTTCCTTCTTCCTCGGCTGGGATCATTTACAACCGCATTTGGGATCGTTTGAAGCCGCATTTAAACTACATTTTGGAAGTTCAAACTCAGGGGACCATAAAAAAATCCTGAAATATTTTCCTCAAAAAACATAATTTCTTTAGGACTGAAGAAAGAAAGACACGAACATCTTGGATGACAAGGGGGTGAGTAAATTATCTGTAAAGCTTTGTTTTGGAAGTGAACTTTACCTTTAACATGCTTGAGACTCATTTTGTTATGAGCCTTTTTATACCATCAGCACAACTGCGAGTGTGATGCTGCTTTGAAGCAATAGTTAAATAAACAAGAACCTGGGTGGCTCACCTTTTAGAGACTTCAGATAACTTGTCTATTTTCGATAAGTAAACAGTTTCAAGCAATGCTACAGCAGAATCAAACGTCTTCTTGAGTCTATGAGCAAAACACAGCAGCAGTGTTTCGGTCCTCAATGAATCAGTGGTTTTAATAAACCGTTTGGACTCGCGAGTACTTTGTTGCCACCTACTGGCGTACTGCTACTAAGGCACAGACAGTCTGAAACATGTAAAATAGAACAAGCCAAGTAGCTAATACAAGAGTATTAGTGCTGTTACATTAATACAAAAATACACATGTTAATAATGTACGTAAATATGGTCACTCAGCCAATCAAAATCGAATCAAAACTCCATTAAACTCCAATACTGTTTGCAAACAGTTTCCTTCAGTTGTTCTTCAGTGAAGTGTTTATGTAAAGCATGTTGTTCCTGGTTCAGAGTGAAGATGGATAAATCTGATCTAGAAGCCTATAATCAAACAATGTAGCAGTTTTCTTGACATTTGGATGGATTAACTGCTTTCGTTTGTTGATGGATGTGACTGGCGGCCAGGCCAACAACACGTGGCGCCCATGTTCATTTGTCGGCTCCGGTTCCAGCACGTTCGTGGGCAGGACTGTAAACACCTGAGGAGGAGTAGATATCTGGCTGGGAGCAGGCAAACGTTGCTCTCTGGCAGAGCAGAGTGACAAAAGTCGTCCAACACAGCAGAGAGCCGACACCCTGACATTTCACATTTATATTCATATGGGCTCTACAGGGACATCACACAAAAGATAGAGATTGGGAGAGAGGCCACAGGCACAGCCTGGGGAGAGTAACAGAGGATTAAAGCAGATGAGTCAATAACGTGTGAAAAACAGATGAATGGGAGGAAAATAAATGAAGAGGTGCAGGGAAAATGAAAAGGGGATTATGTATTATGGAGTTGATGGCCTGCCTATGAGCATAAAAACATGTCAATTTTACTTTATCATGATTTCTAATTTGCAGTCGCTGTATGTCGGCTCTTGTCCTCTGAGGGTAACAGGAAGGTGACATGATCTAGTATTTGTCCTTTCCTATATATAAGCTTGCACTTTACAATCTGAATTGTGTATTAAATTAACAGTGTATGACCTGTAATAGGATTCAAGTTCATTTGACATTTTGATTTTCTGATCATTAATAACCAGCATCAAAGTTCTCCTGTTAACTTGCTCACATGTTGGAGGAGGATTTAACACTCCAACTGTCTCTGTGGGCATATGGCTCTCCTCTGTATCACTGTATAATGTTTGTCATATTTCATATGTGGGAGAGACTACATCCCAAATGCCGAGGAGGCTCGGTTGGCAAGGACATGCGTGTAGGGAGTGTGAAGGCATTTGGTCATTTGATTGTGAGCTGTGTGAAATCATTGCCAGGGTGGCCGACGGCCAGCTGCCTGTGAGATTAATTTGCAGAAATGAACTGTAATTTGTTTCCATCTTTCACATAATTACCCCAATGACAGTCCAGGTTTAAGACAGAGCCAAGGGGGTATACATGCAATTATACATGCAATATACATGAGAATAAAATTGAGATGAGATTGAAGTTGAGATCAAGTGGAAACTGAGATGAGATTAAGATGAGATGGAGAGTTGAATGACATAACCACTGAAATGAGATTGAGGATTATTTTAGACTGAGATTTAGATTGATATGAGATTAAGGATGAGATAAAGTGAAGATTAATAAAATAAATTCTGAAAAAGTTTCACTAAAACCTATAAACCATTCAATCAAAACTCTAAAAAGCCCCTCCACTCATTTACAATTCAAAAACAAATGTGCCACAGTCTCTTCTTCACCACCAACTCAGACTCACCTCTTACTGCTGGATTGAGGTTTGAAGCTATTGCCCCGTGAATAAGTCTCCAATGCAAATCTCAAGTTCACTTCTCAAGTGGAAAATTATACAGGAAACTTCACTGATCTCTCAAGGGGGAAGTTTGGTCCAAACCATCTTGTTCACTTCAACAGCTGCCATTCATTCAGTGCCTCTAAACACATAAAGCCTTTTTAGACATTTCATCAATTGTCCATGTTTCAAAAGTTTCAGAACCCTATATAGGTTGGTCTTCTGACAGACTGGTGTTACAAGTGAAAAAAAAATTAACTGTTTGTGAGGTAAAAAGTACTTGTCTCTTTTTTTATAGAAGTCACCAATTCTTCTGGCAGTTAAACCATTAACCTATGCCACAACATGGACACAGCTGAATTATTAATAACCAAAACTCTACCTATGTAAGACATATGTGGTAATAGCCATTGCCATCAATCGGGTCACTACCTTCTTCAGCAGTCCCTCCCAGTTTTTCTCCTGAAACCTAAGAAAGATTAAGGATGAGACAAGGTGAAGTTTAGTAGGTACACTTTTTAAAAATAAAGGTGATTCACAATGTCATAGAAGAACCTTTTTTGTTTAAATGGTTCCATAAAGAACCTTTCACATATGAAGAACCTTTCTGTTTCACAAAAGGTTCTTTTTGGCGAAAGCTTCTTCAGATCAATCAAATCAAAAATGGTTCTTCTATGGCATCACTGTGAAGAACCTTTTAAAGCACCTTTATTTTTAAAAGTGTAAGATTGAGGTGAAGGATGAGCTGATTTTTTATTTTTTTTTAAAGTGAGAGTTATGAAATAATTGATATGGAGTTTTAGGTTAAAATGAAATGAGATTGAGGTGATGAGATGAGATAAGATAGAAAAAGGGATTTGTTTAGATAGAGAGTTTAATGATATAACAATTAAGATAAAATTGAGGATGGGCTGAGACTGAAGATCAGACTGAGATTAAAAAATCTACTTTATTCTTTGCCTCAATCTTACCTCATCTCAGCTAACCTCCACCTTGTCTCATCCTAGATCATGGCAAAGAATAAGATGGATTTTAAAAATAGATTGAGATGAGACTGAAGTGAGATGGAGATGAGATAAGGTACAAAGAGACAATATTGGGGATGAGATGAGATTGAGGATGAGCTGAGAATGAGATTTAGACTGAGATGAGAATAAGTATGAGGTTAAGTGGAGTTATGATGAGATTGATTTTACATGAAATGTGTTTGAGATGAACTTGAGAATAAGGTGAGTTGGCATTGAGGTTTTGAGATAAGGTGATACAATATTGAAAATGAGTTAAAATAGAATTGCGACAAGATTGAGATGAGTTTTAGATTAAGATGAAGTGAGATGAGGATGAGAATAAACAAGATAGTTGAGAAATGAATGAGATGAGATGGAGGATGAAATAAGGTGAGCTATATGAGCCAGCATCACTTTATTTTTCCGACACTTGTCCACTTATTCGCTTCTCAGTGTGGGTACGTGTTGTGTATGTCGCTTTGGAATTAGAATCTGCTCAGTGACATATTACAATCCAACACACATCAATAATGACAGGGACTTGTGCACCTTGCCCTTGTGTGGGTGTAGAGAGGGCTGGCTTGTTCTTTAGAAAATGAAGAGGCCTCCAATGAGTCACAGTGGATACAGGCAGGTCAGTGGCTGTGAGAAAAGACAAGTACACTCTCATTATAACCCCTAATGATCAGCCTACATTGACTGCTCCATCAGAAAGTGAGTGATGAAGATAAGGGCAGAAGGATGTACTGATAGGGTAGAGACGACAATGATGAGGACCATCGACCAGGCTTATTTTTAAAAGAAGAGGAAATACTAATAAGAGATTGCAATGAGGCAGTAATAGTCATTTCAATCTGAAACTAACAACCCTTGATTAAAAACAACCATGGAGAAGGAAATGTTGTGTGTGGGAGTGGGGAGCCACAGAAACTTCAAGAAAGTTCTGCTTACCCGGTTTTCTTTCACTCTTGAGAGCGCCTTTTGGCAGGATTAATAAACACTGGAACCCTTTTATTCTGCATTTCTGGTAATGACGTGAAATTGGCCTGTGAAGTGTGACTCCAAAATTCAGTGGTTATTATGTGTGAGTAGGTGCCTGTTTGTGGCAGTCATCCACTTTCGTAGCACAGCATGAGAGCTTCACTTTGTCTTAATCCACTTTGTGGTGACCTCACTGTGGCATGAAAAGCTGCTGTTTGCCACAGAGGAAAGTAATCCAAACCATTAAAATCTAGCAGAGTACCCTTAGGTTTACTGAAAGAAATGGTTGAAAAAGAATAAAAGGCGTACAAGAAGGAAGGAAACAGAGATCATCTCTCAGCATGGTCACCAACTCTATCAGATGTCCACAACTGTTCACATTAGACCAGAAAAGAAAATGTAGGAGAGAGAGAGTTTGTGTAACACTAAACTTATTCTGTGAGAAAATTAAACGCTATCCAAAATGTATACTTGTTAAGCCCGGCAAATGCTGTTACCGGAAATAAATTTACCCTACAAGCACCAATCTGGAAAACATGAACATTGTGTGAAAAGTCTAATTGGACTTGTTTCACCTCAACAGTGTTAAGACTTAACAGTGTTGTGGATATTGCCTTATTAGTATTGTTCAGGGGATATTAATGGCTATGGTGAGAACAGAAAAGGAGTTACCATTTGCTATTTGGTGAATTATTGTGTAAACTGGACAGTTTGAGATTTAGGTCAAATCACATTCGTTTAGTGAAATACAGATTGTTTTAAAGGGATAATTCACCAAAAAATTAAAATTCTGTCATTAATTACTCTCATGCCGTTCATCTTCGGAAGAGAGATATTCTTGATTAAATCAAAGAGCATTCTGACCCTCCATAGGCAGCAGCGGTGTTCTTCTCTTCCCTGGTCTTTGAAACTAAGAAATTGTTGAATAAAGTTATTGTTGTTTTCTTTGTGCACAAAACAGTATTCTTGGAGCTTCATAAAATTAAGGTTGGCCCACTAATGTCACATGGACTATAAGGACATTTACTACTAAATGTAGTAAATGTCCTTACTACATTTCTAGGCCTTAAACATGGTAGTTCAAGGGTCAGAAAGCTCTTAGATTTCATCAAAAATACCTTAATTTGTGTTCCGAAGATGACCGAAGGTCATAAGAGTGAGAAATTAATGACATAATTTACATTTTTTGGGGTGAACTATCTCTTTAAAGCAGCTTCACAGTAATAAACAGGACAATAACAGAATTAATAATGCAAATTTCATCAACTATAATACTAATTCAAATTCTGCTGCCGCTCTGAAAAGACAATAGTGTTTTTTTTTCTGCTTCAGTGTTCGTTCAGTTCATTTCACTAGCTGTGTAAAGTTAATGAATTATGAAACAAGTTTAATTCATCTATAATTAGTGTCGTTATTCAGCCTGAGACAGTTCGCTGTAATTCATTTCAGTTCAATAACAGCGACAGTGTTGCAAAATTGGCCAATTATGAAACACATTCGATTCAGCTATAAAGCAGCTCCACAATAGTGTCATTAATCAGCTGAATTCAGCTCTTATCCAATAGTGCTAGTGGATTCAAATTGATAATATCACTAAATGCTAAGCATCTTTTGGGAGAGTCACACCACTAATTAAATAAATTTGTCTTTTTTAAATGTTGCCTTTTAAAACTGTTTGAATTTAGTCTAGGAGACCTAAACCAGCTAAAACCAGCTAAGACAAAAAAAACACCTTAGGCTGATTTATTATTAATATTTTAATACGGTTATTTCCAGAAATGTCAGAGGACCATAAGGTTGACTTCCAAACCGCAGTACAGCATCCATATCTTTTTGTGTGAGTGTGTACCTATTTCCTATCTTATGGTGACCAAATGTCCCCACAAGTATAGTAATAACAGTCAATTTTGACCTTGTGAAGACATTCTTTTGGTCCCCATGAGGCAAACAGCTAATAAATGCGACTCTGGACCACAAAACCAAACAACTGTATTTGTAGCAACAGCCAACAATACATTGTATGGGTCAAAATTATCAATTTTTCTTTTATGCCAAAAATCATTAGGATGTTAAGTAAAGATCATGCTCCATTAAGATATTTTGTTAATTTCCTACCGTAAATATATCAAAACTTAATTTCTGATTAGTAATATGCATGGCTAAGAACATTATTTGTACAACTGTAAAGGTGATTTTTTTTCAATACTATGACATTTTTTCACCCTCAGATTCCAGATTTCAAATAGTTGTATCTCTGCCAAATATTGTCCTATCCTAATAAACCATACGTCAATGGAAAGCTTATTTGTTCAGCTTTCAGATAAATAAATCTCAATTCAATAAAATTGATGCTCATGACTAGTTTTGTGGTCCAGGGTCACAAATAATATAGAATGAAATGTTTTGAAATTCTAAAATAGCAGAAAGTTTTGTGTGAGGGATAGGTTTAGAGTAAAGGGAAAGAAAATACAGTTTGGACAGTATAAAAACCATTACACCTATGGTAACCAGTGTGTGTGTGTGTGTGTGTGTGTGTGTGTGTGTGTGTGTGTGTGTGTGTGTGTGTGTGTGTGTGTGTGTGTGTGTGTGAGCCACAGTCAGTTACAGAGCTGCCCTTTGCTGAGGACGAACATGTAGGTGGAATACGTTAGTCCTGCAGGACATACATAAACCATTTGAGGCCCCTTTTCTTAGTTTATAGCAAGCTGATAATCGTAAACAACATGACATGTCACCTTCACCTTTGATTGACGAGTGGATCTGATGATGGAGAACCTCTGGTTAACTCGGAGTAATCACAGATAATGGTGCCTTTCCCTTCTGAAGACTCAATATTCAGTAAATCTGCTGGCCTCTTCCCTGGTCCTCAGCGTGTGAGTGGGAGCAGAATTATTGGAATCGTTTAGAAGGTTGGAAGGGGGTGGAACTAATCGGCCAGAACTCATTCTTCCACAGCTCTCTTCCTCGTAAATCTGGAGACCGATGACAGTACAAAAACATTGTGATGGTCTCGGATCTTGTGTCTTCGGAATGAGTGACTAATACCTGGTCATTAGAGATGGTGAAAGTCTCAAATTAAAACTGCATTCATAGATTAAATGTGCATTATTAACATTTATGTGACTGATATATATCCCATAGATCATTAATAGAAGCTTCCTCAAGTAATATTTAAATCTTTTAAATATTCCACAGTATGCAAATACAATATACAAAGTGACATTTCCAATAAAATAAAGATTCTGAGAAAAAGAAATGTGAGATGCAACCATTACAGAAGGTTCAAATAATGTATTAAGAGCCGGGGGTGAAAACTTTTTGAATTTGAAGATCAGGGTAAATTTAACTTATTTTGGGGAACATGTAAGTATCTTCTTTATATTCTAATATGCAGTACAAAATGAAAAAGATATGATACTAGACAAAAATAAGAAAAATGTACACATCTTCATTCCATTCAAAAGTTTACACCCCTGGCTCCTAACGCCTCGTTTTTCCTTCTGAAGAATCAGTGTGTGTTTAAACTTTCTGTAATAGTTGTATATGAGTCCATTAGTTGTCTTCAGTGTGAAAAGATGGACCTCAAAATCATAATACCACAGCTGTGGTTCATCTCTTGTGGACTATTTGTAAACATCTTTTATGTGAAATATTTTATTCAGATCATTACTAAATAAAAAATAATATGCGTTTTGTATGATCCCTCTTATTTAGCTAAAATAATTAACATTTTGCAGATTCTGCAAAGAGTATCTAAACTTTTGACTTCAACAGTAAATATAAGATGTAAAATTGAGTAATAAAGCCAAACAATTATTTACAGTAAATAAAGGTTTAAATATGAGAAATAGAGTTGTATTTCATACAGTGTTCAACAATAAAATTAGGTTTATTGTTTTACATCTTAATTTCTCATGATGAGCCCTTTAGAAACCTTCAAAGTTGTACAGACAAGCTTGACCACCACATTGTTACACTTTTAATTTGTACAGCTTTCATATGGTGTCATTAAACCTGTCCACCGGAGAAGATTACTACAGTTGAGCTGTGTGCAAATAAAATGGTAAAATGTCCTCCAGTGCCAGCTGTACCACTGCTTAGAGGTCATCAGTCATAAGCCAGCACTAAACAGCTGATGCCTTGTCACATTATTAATTATTATATTATATTAATTATATTATATTATATTATATTATATTATATTATATTATATTATATTATATTATATTATATTATATTATATTATATTATATTATATTATATTATATTATATTATATTATCAGGATATGTATGTTATCCTTGTATTTGTATTCTAACATTATGGGGCCCTCTTTTGGTAATCACATGCAGTTGCAGTTAGACATTAATTTTGCTGCAATCTTTCAATACTTCTATATTTTTTCTTCTTTTTCTTTGTTCTATTTTTTTTTTTTAGATAAGTCTTTTTAGTTCTGTGTTTAATACAATACGGTTCTTGTCTTCTTTTTATAATTATTTGTGAAAGTTTCTAGCAATTTCTGAGTGATGGATTCAAAGTTAATTCTACTCTATTCACTGTTCACTGTACTGGGAGTGAAATATTTATAAAAAATGCAGCCTAGATATGTTTAACAGATTTGATTCAGAACTTTTGCAGAACATAGGCCCTTTCAGTAGCTCGAGTAGCTACATTACAAAAACTGTAATATATATTAACTTGTATTTATTTTTAGATGTATGATGAAACAATAACAGAAAAAAAGAAAAGTAGTCTATGGCTAGTATAATAAAAATGATTTTATTTTTCATCGGTGTAGCGAAATGACATAAGAGTTGATAAAATTTCTTTAATGTTTAATGAAAGTTAGGACTTCTGGATCAAAGCAAGACTCAAGGTAAATGTAGTTTAAAATGACATGAAAGCAATCAAATAAAACAAGCCTTATTTTTCCTATCCACCTTATTTTTCTTAGAAGTGCGAGGCTTTTGCTCTTATTTGCTTCCAGCTTCTTCCAGCGTGTTTTGCTGCTTGATATTGCAAATTGGTGTGGCTTACCATAGAATTTTCATGTATTACCATAATTATGAATACAGTGGTTTCTACTGCAAACAGTTTCACTGTTTTAACTCACTTTGTCATTCTTCTCAATATTTCCCTACAGCAGCTAAAGAACGAGAAGTCTTGCACATTCACAGAAAACGGCTTACTTCTGCCGTTGAAATATAAGATGGATACATCTCTTATTTTTTCCCAGGCCCCCATGCGTCACTTGCACTGTCCCCTGCATTCTCATCACCAGTCTGCATACTGTTGACCAGATTTTCTGTGACACAAGTAGCCAAAAGACATCTTGGTCCTGATAATCTGTGTAGAACATTTAAATATTAGCTTACATTTGGATGCCATTGTTTTTTCTTGAAGAAAATTGGGCTACAAGGAATCTTATGTTTAAACTTTTGCTCTCAAGTGAATTTCATAAACCTACTGAATAGGCAAATTTAGATAGTAGTCTTGTAATGAAAACCAATTTCTTTACTCTGGAAATTGCATTGCTTTGGTTAAGAGCAAACTAAAAACAAGTCAGTTTCACTACTGTTTCCTTTCAAATAACCTAACCACATAGATAAACATAGAAAAATTAATGTGTGATATGTGTTATAGCTATATGGTTTGTTAGGCTGAAATGGCAAGGGAAAACGGGTATACCAAGGCTATTAACGACTTTTCTTAATCATTCTATGAGAGAGATTGAAAGAGACAGAAAATTAAAAATTCTCAATAAACTACACAACAGCACAATTCACAATGAACTAATTAGCTATTCTAATTAAAAATTTGAGAATTTGAAAAGAAAATTACCTGAATGTTGTAAAAGGCTCTCTCTTTCTGTGAGAAAAGAAAAGTTATTAGAATCTTAGAATTCTGTTTTATGATTATCAAAAATGTGTCAACTTTCCAAATATGTTTCTTTCCTACCAAAACCAATTATTTATACTGTTTCTATTCGGTCAAGCATGTGTGTATATACTGTACCTGGTCATATTTATCGTAAAATTTCTCTCTAGGCCATCGGGAAACTTCATGTAAGATCCATTGCTGAAAACAAATATATCATAACCATGAATTTGAATTTTTGTGGATAGTGTAGCAAATATGCTTGAAAATTTTTTACCTTGTGCTATTAAGGATGGGAAACCCAAAAGTGGAGCTGAGGATCAGAAAGCTGAGAGTCCAGACAAGAAACATGCTGTTCATCACCAGCAGCACTGAATTACTCAATAGAGTCAGTGTGAATGAAGCAGATCAGAGCTGATTTAAGCTTATATCTATTTCCCTGACTCATTAGTCATTTAATGATCTGTATATGTATGTTATTCCCACAGGCCAAAGTAGGTTTTGTCCTTGAATAAGAGAGGACAGGCATTTAAAAGGCAGATAGAGAAGATTGATGAGACCTTGTCCATACATTAGAATATAAAAGGAGAAAATAAACACACACATACACACACACACACATATTGGTTTTTATGTTTAATACTGTACAAACTGTATATTATATCCCCCTACACTAACCCTGCCCTATACCCCTCACAGAAAACTTTCTGCATTTTTAGATTTTTAATAAAACATTGTTTAAAATATTTTAATTATGACGGAAATGCCTACCTGGTCTCATGACAAGATTCAAAGGGCATCAACAACTGCGTTTTTGTATCAATTTTGCATTTGTTAACACTATATAAACCTGTATCAACGCAATAAAACGTGCCAGGGTTCACGCATTGAACCTGTGTTTTAGCAGAACTCAGTGGACATTTTTGTGCTGCAAAAAGTACCCAGAGCCAGGGGTGAAAACTTTGTGTGCATTTTTCTTATTTTGCCTAAATATCATCTTTTTCATTTAGTACTGCCGTTCAGAAGCTAGAGAAGATACTTACATGTTTCCCAGAGGACAAAATAAGTTAAATATACCCTGTTCTTCAAATACAAAAAGTTTTTGGTGCATACTGAGGCTGTGAAAAGTGTGTATGTGCTCTGGCGTAGTATACGCAAACGCCGTAAGGGGAAATCGGTAAAGAGTCCCGGATGAGTTTGCGCAAGCAAACGTAATCTTTTAGCTTTAAATCGGTTTGAACAATCAGGATAAGCGCAAGTTATTACCATTTTGAATAGCCGCTATACCCACAATCTCCCTCGATGAGCACTGTGTAAACAATGAGTGTATTATTCACGCCACAGATCGCTTACGGCGTCTGTGTATCAAAGGTAAAAAAAATATATAAATACTGTTCAGTTTCTTACAAAAACATATCGCTTTGTGTCTTAGGACATCAATGTATTGTCACAAGCCACAGGGTGTAATTTGGATTGGTCTGTGCATGTTTGGTCTGGTGCCCATCCACTGCCATTATATGACTGACAGACTGCACCAGTTTTTGTTAAAAATCTTTGTTTGTGTTCTGCTGAAGAAACAAAGTCACCTACATCTTGGATGCCCTGGGGGTAAGCAAATAAACATCAAATTTTCATTTTGGGGTGAACTATCTTTAAATATGTTTGGCATCTGTATATGTGTGAGATTCCCCCAGGCAGGAGTCGGTTTTGTCCTTGAATAAGACAGGGACAAATATTTGAACACAGACAGAGAAGATTAATGAGATTTGATCAATGTTAGTATAAAGAGAGACACATACAGTATAGCACAATGTTGAACAATAATGATGGGAAAATGTGTGATTTTTGGCATTTCAGACGTTTTCTCATCATTAGACTTACTGATGAGACCTTATAAATAAATCAATTCCAAGAGTCACAATGTTAGACAGTAATGATGAGAAAAACATCAGATTTTAGTCTGAAGTGTGTTTACTTAACAGGTCTCTCACCAAAGTTTGTTTTTAACATTTTATACTGAGAAAAAAATGTTGTGTCAGCCATATCTTTTATTTAAGTCAAACCAAGCAACACAACTGGCTTAATTCATCATATAGGTGTTGGCTAATATTCAGGTTGCCTTTGTTTTATTAGGATGGAGCAAATACATTTTAAAGCAATATGAGAAATGCAAAATGAGTAATGTGTATGTTTGTACTTTTCTTCATCGAAAGAAATAAAAAGGAATAAATGGATGGTATATAAAAATGATTTTATTTTTCCTTTGTATGAAGAGATGGCATTAGTGTAGTGTTGATAACATACATTTCTACATTTGCTCTCAAACACAGATCTAACCACGGCTTAATGGAAAGATATTTTACTATTAAATGTCTTAAAAGCAATCTCTTATTTTTTCCCAGGCCCCCATGGGTCACTTGCGCTGTTCCCTGCGATCTCATCCCCAGTTTGCATCCTGTCGCCCAGATTGTGCGTGGCACATGTAGACCAAAAGCATCCTGGCCCCCTGATATTACAATCACAATTAGATTTTGAGAATCATTTCATTGTTGAAAGAATACTACAACAAAACCTCAGGGTCATGTTCTATTATTCTTTCTTTTTCTTTTTGCCAGTTCCCATTGGATCTCCAACGATCTTATCTCCTGACCCCAGGTCTAACAGATTCAACAAAGACTTACTCAACAGTGGATGAAGCATTATTATGGATTGTATTTCAGCCATATGTAATGGATTAAAGTTAAATGCTGTTATGATGGCTTTGTTTATTACAAGCACATAGATTTTTCTTTGCAAGTTGTGTGGATTACTTGTGGATTATTGTTATGATTTTATAAGCTCTTTGGACTGTCACACTGATGGCACCCACTCACTGCAGAGAATCCACTGCTGAGCAAGTGATGAAGAAACAAACTCATCTACATCTTGGTTGGCCTGAGAGTGAGTCAGTTGTCAGGCAATATTAATTTTGGCGTGAACTATTTCTTTAAACACTTAAAAGCCATTTGCTAGTTTGAGTTGTGATTGAATAAGTTGTCTGATTTTATCAAAAAGAGAAACATAAAGAGAATGCACAGAATCCATAGAGGTTTGTTTGGAATATCATAAGCAGCAGTACATGTATTGTTGAACTAAGTATCATTTCCAATGGAGAGAATTTCAAAAGAAAATTACTTACATTAAAAATGTAAAATCTTCTGTCAGTGATTCTTTGCTGTCATAAAAGAAAAGTTAAATTATTATTTTTCAGTTTGAAATTCATCAATTTCTAAAATACATGAAGTGGTTTTGCTACATGAAAATAAAATCCTAAACATAGATATATTATATATTCAGCATATTTGCAGTCAAGTCAAGTCAAGATTATTTATACAGCGCTTTTTACAATACAAGTTGTGTCAAAGCAACCTTACAGCATTAAAATAATAAAATAAAATGTCAATAATAATGCAAGAGTTCCATATTCAAACAAAGTCAAATTGGAGAGGACTCATCTGGTTCCCATGGCCTTGTGCCGGTGGCCGTTTAGGGTAGGAGTTCTTTCCTGATGATCTGTCTCTGGGGCTCATCTAGTTGACACGGTATCCGCTGACATGCAGTCAGGGTCTAAGTTTGTGACTGTTGCTTTCTCACCTCAAGGTCTTTTGGTTGGTCAATGTGATGGTCCTTGTTGTAAAGTTCTTTGTGTCCATTTGAGATCCACTGCTAAAACATGAATACATCACAGGTATGAGGTGGTAATGTTTGTGGACATTTCAAATTCAAATATGCTTTAAAATATCTTACCTTGTGTTATTAGGGATGGGAAACCCAAGTGTGTAGCTGAGGATGAGAAAGCTGAGAGTCCAGACAAGAAACATGCTGTTCATCACCAGCACTGACAAAGAGTGAATGTGAACGAAGCAGATCAGAGCTGATTTAACTATACTTAATTTTCAGTGGATTCCAGTGCTCTTTAAATACGTTAAGCATCTGTATATGTGTGTGGTTCCCACAGACAGGAGTTGGTTTTGTCCTTGAATAAGACAGGGACAAATATTTAAAAGACAGACAATGACGACTGATGAGACCTTATAAATAAATCAATTCCAAGAGTCACAATGTTAGACAATAATCATGGGAAAACGTCAGATTTTTGTCTGAAGTGTGTGGATATTCGTTTACTTAACACGTCTATCAACAAAGTTTGTTTTTAACATTATATATTGAGAAATAACATTGTGTCAGCCATATCTTTTGTTAAAGTCAATCCAAGCTACATAACTGGCTTAATTTATCTATCATCATTTGTTTCAATGCTGTGGATACATTCAATTTTATGAGTTTAAATAGCATTTTATATACTTTACTAATGACCATCTTACAGGTTTTGATAAGTTACAGCCTTATGTTAAACCGCTTTAAATTACTTTTTCCCCCACATCAATCTACTCTCCATACACCATAATGACAAAGCACAAAAGAGGTTTGTAACAACTTTGCAAATTTCTTAGAAATAAAAACTCAAATGATTCCATTGCATAAGTGTTCATACCATTATCTGGGACAGTTGTAACATAGCTCAGGAGCATTCATAATGCTAGTATTTGTTATTACACTTCAAGTGGAGTTAACCTGTGGCAAATTCAATTGAATGAGGATGATTTGGAAAGGCACACACCTCTCAATAAAAGGTCTAACAGCTGAAAATGCATATCAGTGCATATCAGATGGATAGATCTTGTGAAGAGTTTAGAAAAAAATCTGCTGCATTGACGGTTCACAGAAGCATTTAGCTTTCATTATCCATAATGGAAGAAGTTTGGAATAAGGACTCTTCCTAGAGCTGGCCTCCTGGCCAAACTGAGCAATTGATGGAGAAGGGCTTTGAGTGGTGAGCAAGAAGCTGATGGTCACTCTAGTTGAGCTAGTTGAGCTCCATGATCATATATGGAGATGGGACAAACTTACAGAAGAACAAACATCACTGCAACACTCCACCGATCTGGACTTTATGGAGGTGTGGCAAGACTCAATCCTCTCCTCAGTGAAGACACATGAAAACACACTTGGCATTTGCAAAAAAAAAAAAAAAACACTTATAGGACATTGAGAATGTGAGAAACACAAATCATGACTCATGTTGTGAGGCTGTGGCAAGGACTGATGGGACTCATTAGAGTAGAAGAAAAGCTTAATGCACCAAAATATTGAGATAACCTTAATGAAAACCCAGTCTAGCATTCAGAACCTCAGACTAGGCAGAAGGTTCACCTTCCATCAGGACAATGACCCTAAGCACACAGAATGAGTGGCTTATAGACAACTCTATAATTGGCCTTGAGTGACCCTTTGATTGAACCCAGTCAAATATTTCTGGAGAAACCCGAAAATGTCTGCCAACCCCTATCCAAGCTGACAGAGCTTGAGAGGTGAAGAGATGAGGAGAAGAATGGCAGATAATTCCAAAAGACTTGAGGCTGTAAGGGTGCTTCAGCTAAGTACTGATTTAAGGGTATGAATACTTATGCAATGAACTAATTTCAGTTTTTTTTTTAGTCTGTTGTGACGATTCCATTTTTGCTTTGTCATTAAGCTGTATGGACTGTATGGATGTGAGAAAAAAGTAATGTAAAGCTGTTTAACATACAGTAAGGCAGGAATATAACAAAATGTGAAAAAAAATTAAGGGGTATAAATACTTTTGCAAGGCACTGTAACTAAACTATATACAGGGGTAATTAACTCTACTTAATTAGTAACTGAGCAGACAGGAACTAAACTGAAGGAAACACAGAAACAAGAACAAACTCAATGTGACACTGACTTGAATTACTGAATTTATAGTAGGCCTACATATTTCCTGATTTATTATACAACATAGATAGACAGTATGTTGATCTTTATTGTTGCATTTTCATGTTGTAATGTGTGTTTTTGAGCCAACTTGTTATATACAAATATTTTTTATTACAGAAACAATCACTAGAAATATTGTTGTTTTCTTTTTACCATATTCACTTTTAGTCCCTCGCCATCAGGTGCAACAACATCTACAGTAAGACCCAATGTAGGCTTTACCCTGCTCATAAAATCAGTCATATGAAAATATTAATTGCAAAATACTGTTAAATTTTGCATAAAATGGGCATGGTTTCACTAAAATACACTAACAACAAATGTCTGCTAGACTGGACAGAAATAAAATGCAGAAATAACATTTTTCTCATCAAAATGAAAACAGAAACATTACAAGACTACTAAGAGAAAAAGATTTTGATCTTGCCTAAACACAACATTCTTAAATAAATCCTGCTTTCACAAGATATTAAAGCAAACTTCACTGTAATGCATTAGTGCAATTTCCTCTCATATTTAGTGCAAACACCACTTGTTTGACCATTCAGGATCATGCTTCATTTCTTGCCAATTCCCAATGGATCACTGGCCATGTCTCCAGCAATATCATTTCCAGCCTGTAGCACTGACCCCAGGTTCCACAAGGAACAAGTGGGCAGAAAACAAAACCTTCGGCTAAAAAGAGAGAAAATTTCAGGCACCAGGAAATACTGAATGAGAATTTAAAATGGAATATGCGTCAAAAAGAATGAAGGTGATGCAGAAAATGACACGAGAATAATGAGACAGGAAGTTATTTGTTCTACTTTATGGTGACATTTCGCTAGCCATTTAAGATGTGATTTCTGTGTGCAAATGATTAATGAAAGCTGTCACGAATGCCTTCATTATAATTTGCCATTTTAGATTAGTGTGTCTAACAGAGGCCGAAAGCACAATATAACTGTTATCAGTGTAGTTATGAACAAAACAAGCATTCTTTGTGCAGTTTGTCTTTATTCTGTGTCAGAAGAGCAGCATACTTTAGTGAACTAATTAACAACTACAATGGAAAGAATTATTTCATTATTTTAAATGTAAATTGACACAGACTTTATTTTTAAATACAGCAAAAACAGCTAATATAATATAATATACAGTTTAATTACAGTATATGCATTGTTTTTAAAAACAAATTAAATGCATTACTCACAGATATGGTGAAGGCCCTTGTTTCACTATTTCAGATCTATAAGAAAAGTCAAAACACTTGGGTTAGATGTAAGAATTGGTTAGCATTCTGTAGGACTCTATGGGACTTTAATTTTTCTATACCTGTCTGTCTGATTGGTCTTGATATATTCTGTAGAGTTCCTCTGTGTGACACTAGGAAGAGTCTCCATGTTGGAACCGCTGCTGAAAAGAATACATCAAAAGTATGAGAATGTAGGAGAAAATGTGTACAAAATAATACAAAAATGAAATACACATTAACTCATAGTTATGCATCAAAATGTCTTACCTTGTGGCATTACGGATGGGAAACCCAAAAGTGTAGCTGAGGATGAGAAAGCTGAGAGTCCAGACAAGAAACATGCTTGATGAACTCAATGCACAGAGTGAATGTGAATGAAGCAGATCAGAGCTGGATTAAGCTTATATACAATTCTGTGCCCATTCAAAAGCTCTTTAATCTTTTAGGGACCTGAGCTGTGTGTGATTCCCACAAGCTGAAGCAGGTTTCGTCCTTGAATAAGACAGGGATAGGTATTTTTAAAAGACAGAAAACAGTGATGGGAATTTATCAATGTTCTGAAAATATTTGGGAGCTGATACTGATGGTGTAAGAAACCACAGAACAATGACTCACTTCCTGTGAACACAGTGTTTGCTCATTCTTAGACCTATGGTAAACTTTTTAGGTTTCAGTTAGACTTCCATGTGTGTGACAACACAGTGATAATATGATTTCAAGGAAGTGGCACCAAAGTAGTTTATTTCTCATTTCTCATAATTATTAGCATCATGCAGTTGTTACACATGGTTGATTATCTTTATGTGTAGCTTTTGCCCAACAGAATGCATTTACAGTTGAAGTCAAAAGTTTACATACACCTTGCACAATCTGCAAAATGTTAATTATATTACCAAAATAAGAGGGATCATACAAAAAGCGTGTTATTTTTTATTTAGTGCTGACCTAAATAAGATATTTCACATAGTCCACAAGAGAAAATAATAGTTAAATTTATAAAAATGACCCTGTTCAAAAGTTTACATACACTTGATTCTTAATACTGTTGTTACCTGTTTTTTTTGTTTGTTTGTTTGTTTGTTTGTTTAGTGGTCATGAGTCCCTTGTTTGTCCTGAACAGTTAAACTGCCTGTTGTTCTTCAGAAAAGTAATTTAGGTCCCACAAATTATTTGGTTTTTCAGCATTTTTGTGTATTTTAACCTTTTCCAACATTGACTGTAAGATTTTGAGATCCATCTTTTCACACTGTGGACAACTGAGGGACTCATATGCAACTATTAAAGAAGGTTCAAACACTCACTGATGCTTCAGAAGAAAAACCATGCATTAAGAGCCAAGGATGAAAACTTTTGAACAGAATGAAGATGTGTACATTTTTCTTATTTTGCCTAAATATCATATTTTTTATTTAGTACTGCCCTTCGGAAGCTACAGAAGATACTGTTTCACAGAAGACAAAATGAGTTAAATTTACCCAGTTCTCCTTCTGAAGCATCAGTAAGCATTTGAACCTCCTGTAATAGTTGTATATGAGTCCCTAAAATAATAAACATTTTGCAGATTCTGCAAGGTATATGTAAACGTTTGACTTGACCGTATATTAAGCCAGACAAAATGTATTTCACCTTGCTTATTGTTGTGATCCATGTGGTATAATTCAATTCATTAAAAAATATATATTTCTATCATGACAACTTTTAAAATATTTTAATGGATGTGACAATGTTTATGTATTCGGTCTTGTCGGAATATATCTTCTATGCTGCCGAATTTTAATATTTAAATATTATTTTAATATTTATTATAATTACTTAAATATACTTTTTAGGCTTTATCATAATTTTATATTGTGTATTTATTTAGATATCACATATTCATCACACAAAACCAAAAGAGTGTCAAACTCCATTACTTTTAATAAACTGCAAGTCACAGTTCTGCAGACATAAGTTAACATATTTTAATTACATCCCACCTTGGACAGCTTTGCAGTGCTCAAAGTGTCAGCCAATACAATGACAACATGTGCATTAATAGCACAACATATTACAGTTACAGATGTGAGAGATCCAAAAATGTCCAGTTAGCATTTTAAATTATTTGAGATTTATTTAAATGGGTCAATAAGTGAATGGTGGCTTTGTGGTCCAATATTATAAGCAGTATTTATAATGAATTCGTTTAACTTATGACTTAAAGTATATAATGTCTATTACACAATGGGTAAAATAACGCATATCCTATATATATACACAACTTTAAACATGTATTATTAGGAGCACTAATACACACAATTTCCACTTCTTCAAGCTTGGGGATGGCAGAATACACATCACAGAACATCACATTCACAACATATCATTATTTAATCTTTATAATACAGGTTCCAGCTTCAGCAAGATGGATGAGAACAAGAAGTAAAACATGTTTATTCTCACATCTGCCCAGGCCAGACCCTGACCCCACAGGGGTATCAACTTATCGGAAGTCTTCTGCTGAAAACATTCCCTTGGCCCGTCGCAGGATGGAATCTTTGGAGGCATCATACGGATGCTCTTTTGAGGGAATCTCCAAAACGGCTGGGATTGACTCCATGTGGGCATCGATAGCATGACGAATCATCTCTGCAATGAACTGGTTGATGAGGATGATGCCAATGTCACTGCGAGCCAGGAAACTCCTGGAAATGAAGAACAGACAGAATTTATGTTAAAATTCAAGTAAAAATTATCTGTGTACTATAAATTTTGCAAACCACTATTCTCAGTCAAAATTTGATTACTTGCTAAAGTAATAGGGACATATATAGACCTATGGTGTCTAAAAACAAAGATAGATAGATAGATAGATAGATAGATAGATAGATAGATAGATAGATAGATAGATAGATAGATAGATAGATAGATAGATAGATAGATAGATATCACAAAGGGTAGCCCAGCTAACACAATTACGTCGTGACGACGTTACTGGACCGGACCATATTCGTCGCAGCGACGTACCAAATAACGTGCCAGCGACGTAACTTTGTGATTCCCATATTCGTCGTAGCGACGTTATTTGGTACGTTGCTGGAACGTGATGAGTACGTCTCCACGACCAAACTGGCACGTCGTGAGCACGTTACTATAAAGGACCACATTGGTCGCGGCGACGTTCCAAATAACGTACCAACGACGTAACTTTGTGATTCCCATATTCGTCGTAGCGACGTTATTGCGTTACGTTGCTAGGACGTGGCAAGTACGTCCTAACGACCAAACTAGCACCTTCCCAGTATTTTTAATATTTGCTTCTCACCTTTAGTCCTGTCCGAGGATGTGTTCCTACCACCTTGAAATCAGTATATAATGACAAACTCAAACATTTTCTGCTGTAAAAAACAAACACTAAATCCTTATGTTTTCAAATTGTTGTAGTTTTTGTAAATTTATTCACTGCATACATGCAAACCAATACAAAATCATTAAATTCCAACAGAAAATCAGCAAAAACACAGTGCATTCATTTATTAAATCACCATTTATTCAGTTATTTTCTACATATACTAAGACATTGCATTTTAAACATGACACCTATTATTTAACCATGTAAAGTGCTGCCAAGTCATTAGCACAAATAATTGAACACATCACATAAAGTACATAGTAATCAAAGAATAATACAACCACTGATTAAAATGTTTTACTTTTATTGAAAAATATTAAATATTTAATTAATGATGGGTATAGTATAATAATAGTTATCAGTATGAGGAGTTTTGCTAAAGAATAAGGTTCCTGCTCAGCACTTGGTCTTATTCAGCAACGAGTACCTCTAATGCAGTGCCACATACTCCAGATTCTTTGCAAACTTGAAACTTTTAATAAAATTGACCATATTATTGTAGTCAGGTTTATTGTTTTTTATTATAACACATGGCAAATGTATGAGAAAATTATGTCAAAGGTGTTTTTCTTCCTCTTCGCTATCCTGAGGCTGTACTGTCAATATCCTTCTCTGGCAGCTGAAAGGGAGAATCACCTTGTTAATGTTGCTACTGTATGTACACACAACCAGTCAAAATCTGCAGTCTTTCAGTTTTTTTTTATGTTTTTCGACACACCAAAGCTATATTTATATTTAACTTACAATACAATAATAGTGTGAAATATTTTAATTTAAAATACGTTTTCTGTTGTTTTTCAAATAGACTTTAAAATGCATTTCTTTCCTGTGAGGCAAAGGTAAATTCTTCAGCCTTTACTCCAGTCTTCAGTTTCACATGATCATTCTCATATGATTTGATGCTCAAAAAACATTTTTGATTATTATCAATGTTGAAAACAGTTGTGCTACTTAATATTTCTGTGTAAACTGTGATTTCTTTTTAGGATAATTTTATAAATACATAGTTAAGGTTTACCTTTTTTTTTTTTTTTACTTTTGTAACATTATAAATGTTTTTACTACCACTTCAGATCAGTTTAATGCATCCTTGCTATTAAGGTCTTCATAAAGAAAAAAAAAAACTTAAGTGACTCCAACCTAGTGTACACAACTAAATTGGGCAACACAGCATATTAGAATGATTTTGAACACTTACAACTGGAGTATTGATGCTGCAAATTCAGCTTTGAATTTAAATGAAAACACACCTTGTAATAAACAATGCACAGATTGCAAAGAACTTACATTCTGATGATTACTTCATTTTCCTCACAGCTGCCTTCCTCAGTCATTCCTAGGCCTTCTCATTTTTCACCTTTCCCTTGAATCCACATAAAATATAAATAAAACTAATTAACCAATTAATTTTATAGACAGTTTGTATAAGTTTGTATAAAACTGCAAATCTTCCTTTTGAAATCTTAAGTTATTCTCCAGCTTCTAAAGGAAAGGCACAATCTGTGGCCATGTTCACAGAGAATTTGATCTTACTATTAGGTGACCTGGCAAGGAGATTTAGCTTAAAACTTATTCATGAAACTCTTAAGAGTCCACAATAACCAAAAAGAGGGATACGTCATTTGCATTGACTTTTTCTTTGTTAAATTTCCACACTAAGCATGGGTCGGAGCTCTTAATACAAAGTGCACCAGATAGAAAAAATTAAGTTTAAAATGTACAGTACATACTTTTGTACACTAGGCCATGCCCCAGACAGACGAAGGTCCAGCCCCCAAAGTCTCAAACAAATCCTGTGGGAAACACAGCAAAGTGATGTGGTTGTGTATGATTTAGAAATAGGGGAGTCTTACATTGGTCAAATTCAGGCCAACTCAAATATTTTTTAAACATGTTTAAAAATGATCAGGAGCACAGGAGGTGCTCATGAAGGCAGTGGTTTACAATTGTGGTCCAGGTGACCCACAGCACTGCACATTTTGTATGTCTCTCTTGTTAAACCCACCTTCTTCAGATCATCAGCTCCTTAGGAAAGAGCTTCATGAACAAATCTGTCAGTAAAGAGAGATGTGTAAAATGTATAGTGCTGTGTGTCCCCAGGTCCAGGTTTGAAAACCACTGTTGTAAGTTACCATGACATATGACAATCATACGAGCATCAACAATTTCACAAAAATGTCTCCTGACTGAGGAAAAAACAAAAACATTCACAGGCTCTGGAATTAGACTATCAATTGATATCTATCTAGCTATGAGTAATTGAAATGATAAATCCAACCCTGTGGATTACCTGTCTCTCCTCCTGAGCATTTTGTTGTGTGGGTCCAGGAAGGATACTGCAGCACAACTCCTTTAACCATGAGAAAATGCAGTTCCAGCATGTCTTCACATCCAGGACAACAGAAGGGTCAGGGAGGCCTGAAATATAAATATTTAAGCCACTGAAATCAATTTAAATCTATATTTGTGCCTGAGTGACACTGAAACAATGAGGTTTAGTTTTTTACCGAGGACTTGCTGGGTTCTTTTGAACACAGTCTTCATGATGGATGATCTCTTGATCCTGGATCCTTTCTGCCATACACTTAGAGATGGTTTGGATGTCATGTGGTTGTGTCTAAAATACAAATAGCAGCACCATTAGTCCTGTTGCTTTATATATATTTTTTGGTACTGAACAAGTCAGGAACCAAATCAGTAAGTTACCTGTACTTGATACCCATCCCTAATCATAATCATGGTTGTCGTGTTGCTGCTGCCCAGACTCTCTCTCCACCTGTTATTAAAAAAAGTATGTTAGTTTTGAATAAAACATTGATAAAACAATGAACAATGAATAAAGCATTCAAACTACTACTTAAAAAAAAATAGGCTCAATACATTTAGTGCAACAATATGAAAAATTATCCAGAGACCAGCTTTGAGGACGTGCCCACGACGTTTCTGGGACCTTAGCCAAAATCCTTAAACTACTACATAGTAACAATGAACATCATTTCTAATAAGCAACTCACTGAATGAACTGGTTCACTGGCAGTAAGGACATAAAATAGTGAACTATTTGTTGGATACATATTTGTTAAAACTAAACTATCAGATCTGTTTGTCAATGAAAAGTCACTAGCATAAAAATGATGCAAGTTATGTATGTAAAAATGTTGTATGTAAAAACCAATAACATGTAACGAGCAAATTACACCATTTACAGGCCTGTTAATCGACAGGAAAGCAGGACATTATTAATCCCACATACACTGAATGGGATTTCGGCAGCCTCGGTCTAATTAAAAGTTTATATAACATCAGTGGTTTATATTTAAGTTTACAATACGGCTAGGCTAGCATGAGCATAGTCAGATGCGAACGACAAGCAGTCAACGTTACTATGGTAGAAGTTAAAAAAAAATGAATACTGTATAGTTTATCGTGGGTAAATTTCAAACTAGACTAAAAATAAGGTATAACATTTTAATTTAGGATTTTAAAAGTTAACTTAACGTTACCACAGACCGCCTCCAGAACTAAGCTAATTAACTTTAACATTAACCAAACAGGGCATTTATTTATTAAATTAATATAGAAAACCTCCAAAAACACAAAACACTACTTATCTTACGTGTCATCTAACGTTATATCAGCAAAAAAATATGAATAAGAGAAGATTTTAAGCGCTTACCTTTTCCTTCTCGTCCGTCTTCTGGAAGTTGACCGTTAATGACGGGTACGCGCACGGGGCACTTACGCAGCACTCAGAAAGTGACGTGCGCTGGTTTTAACCATGGTTTTAACCTTAACATTTGTCCCGTTCCCCCTTTCAATAAACCATTCACAACCATAAATTATCACCATTTGCTAAGCAAACTATTTGGTTTTTGTTTTGCCATTAATTTGGTTATACAATAATTCATTCCATCATGCAAAATGCTTGACGAATTCAGTATATTCCCCATATTATTGGCTATTAAAACGGTTTACACCTTTAAAAATAAGCTTAATACATGTAGTGCAATAATATGAAAAGTTAGTTGGAGACCTGCTGACCACGTCGCTATAACGTTTCCCACGCGACCAACCAGCAACGTCTTTTAAGGACGTGCCTACGACGTTTCTGGGACGTTAGCCAAAATTCAAAAATATGGAATGTTACCACAACGTCCTCACGACGTTGTCATAAAGTAATGTCACGCTGACCAAATGACGACCAACTGGCGACGTCCTCACAACGTACTGTGTTTGCTGGGAGACTACTGTATTTTATTCGTGAATGATAACCTTCATATAATTTAAGCAAGATTTCATATATTTAGGATTGTAATATAAGATCTTAAATCATTTAGACATTTCAAATCCTGTCTCTTACTTGAAGGTCTCCTCTATTTCTGTGATGCTCGTGTCTTTTTCCACCACCAAGAAATTGGGTTTTCTGTTTTTGTTCAGCTCTCCAATCCCTCCAAGGAGGAATCCGGTACAAGTGTCTTCATCCCCAATAACCGCGATTAATTTCCCCCGTCCAGGCATTTTGTCTTCTTCTTATATTTGCTCAAATTACAGACAGAATGGATGAAATGTTTTTCCGTCTAGCAGGATCATATGCTTTAATCAGCTGACTACTGCACTTCCGCTTTGACTAAACCGCAAGCGCTTTATTTAGACAGCTGATCTGGGATCTGCGGTGCTTCTGTTAACGTGTCGCTTATGACAGTGAATCTGATCTTGAATCAGATTATGTGCGTAACAACCTAAAGACTGGCAAAATTCAGTATTTATAAAACGTATTCTAATCATTGTCACGTGTTGTACATTTCCAACGCATAAAAACATAAAAGTAATGTAAAATTTACAGGAAAGGTCATTTACCTTATGAAATGACGTTATAAACACGCGACGCTTGCTTGTCTGTCACGTGAGGCGGGGTGTTAAGGAAGACAACAGTGTACAATTCATCTGCAGTGCCTAAAAATGGTAAATATGATTTTTTTACTTTGAAAGCATGTATCTAGTTTAATCTTAAAGGTTTTGATGTGCTATGCGCATGCGTATGGAAAACATAAAAGTGATAGAGATTGTATTAATGTGACAAAAAGCAGCCAACTATAAGAAAGCTCTTCTAATGTTTATTTCCTGCATTATCTTGTGTTGAATTGCAGACTACCGCTCTGACCCAAGGTTTAGAGAGAATTCCCGATCAGACTGGGTATTTGGTTATTAGTGAGGAGGGTGTACTTGCGGTAAGTTATTAAACACTCAATTTGCAATAAAGCCCATCATATATTGCAACCACTTGACATTATGTGATCTTATTATTAGAAACAGCTAGCTGCTCAATATTATTTTTTGGAAGTTGTGATACTCTTTTTCCTCAGGATTCTTGGATGAATATCTATGAAAAGTTAAAAATAACAGAATTTATTCAAAATATAAATGTTTTATAACAGTATGAGTCTTTACTGTCACTTTTTGTCAACTTAACACATCCTTGCTGAATAAAAGTATTGATTTCTTTTAAACAAGAAATTTACTGACCCAAACTTTGAACGGTAACTTACCGAACGGCTACAAAAGATTTCAATTTTGAGTAAATGCTGATCTCTTTACATGTTATTCATCAAAGAATCCTAAAAAAGTATCACAGGTTCCGAAAAATATGTATAAGTAGCTCAACTGTTTCCAACACTGATAATAAATCAGCATATTAGAATGATTTCTGAAGGTTCACGTGACACTGAAGACTGGAGTAATGATGATGAAAATTCAGCTTTGCATCACAGGAATAAATTCCATATTAAAATAGAAAACTGTAGTTTTAAATTGTAATAGTGTTATTACTTTTATCTGTATTTTTAATCAAAGAAACAAAGCCTTGATGATCAGAAAATACCTCTTTTTAAAAACATCAAAAACGGCATTTAAACTACAGTGTACATACAATACGAGTCAAAAGTTTGGGCACACTTCCCCATTCTCTTTGATAGGGAAGTGTGTCCAAACTTTTGACTGGTAGTGTACATCGACTAATATGAAAGTGTATCCTTTTGTAAATCCTATTACAGTCCGCAGGAGAGCTGGAGAATGACGAGCACACAGCAGGAGTGATCATGCAGATGGTCAGAACAGCTTGCCGTTTTAGATTGCATGGGACAGCTGAGCCACCTTTCAAACGCATGACAGGTAAGAAATGTACATATTTTTATTTAGACCTCTGTGTCCTACCTAGGTGAATCTCTTAAAACCTGTAAAGAATGTGTTTGTCTAGAATTTTTCACCCTAAGATCAAGAAAAAATAAAAAATTTAAATATTACAATATCCCCTCAGCTGTCATTTCACCCCTGGCAAATTCTGACTTAAAGTTAAGTTAAAAGTAACTTAAGTTACTTTTATTCAACCAGCAAGTTTTTTTTGACCGGAAAAAAAAACAGGCTTCTTCCAAAAGATAATAAGATGATGTACAAGAGGCATCAGTGTTGAAAAACATATTTCTCCGGTTTTATTTTCATTTAAACAAAAAATGGCATGTCCAAAATTATTCATGCCCTTTGCAAACTGTCACAGTCTATGGGAAAATCCAAAGTTCTATACCATTCCAGATAGTCTAAGCTGTTCTAAAGCATCCTAATTACCCTGATTCATTTGGGAACAGCTGTTTTAATCAACTCAACAGGTGTAAAACAGAAACTCTCTGTTGTTGGTTTGTGGACAGTCATGGCTAAGACAAAGGAGCTCACTGAGGACCTGTGACTGTGCATTGTGGCTGCTCACAAGTCAGGAAAGGGCTATAAGACCATATCTAAATGTTTTGAAGTTCCAGTGGCTACAGTGCAAAGTATTACAGTTTTTCTCAATTGCTAAGACACATTTCTTGAAAGCTGCTCTCCTTTTCTCTAAACTGTGGACACAAAACCCAATTTTGAAGCTTCATTCACAAAATCTCAGACTCTTCTTGCAAAACCAAACTTTCACCTCAAAACTGTTCAATCTGTGCTCAAAACTGAACTATGTTGTCAAATCGTGCCCCGAGTCAATCAAAATTAAAAACACTACTGAACAGTCACTAAACACTACGTAGAAAAATAGAAAGCACAATGCTCAGGACATGAAGCTGGAGAAATAAAGGTTTATTGTTCACTGTAGGCTAAATGCATGTTGCAAAACAAAGAAAACCTGTGCATTTAGCACTTGTACAAAAAGACAAAACAGAAAGCTTGTGCATTTACACGTAGCACTTGTAAAAACAAACAGAAATCCTATGCGTTTGCCACTTGTGAACAGTAAGCCCATGTAAAAATAAAGTACAAAAATATACAAATAAGTGCATTACTCAGCCACAGCATCATGTCTCCGTACTGGGTCAGGCCACAGGACTTCATCCACATCACAGGCCACATTTTGTCTGGCCAGGCAACAACATAGATGGAAAGAGTTCGTGTGAGAGGAGGTCGAGGTGGTCGAGGAGGTCAGCGAAGACAAAGAACAGTAAATATGATGAAATCACTGTGATTGACCATGTTCTTGTCCATGGTATGAGCACGAGGGAGGCTAGACAAAGGGTACAACCAAACATCAGTAGATTCACTGTGTCCACCATAATCCGAAGATTTAGAGAAGAGAACAGGTAATTACCATTTTTTGACATTATAGTACAGTATGTAAATGTTGACAGCAATTACTGTATGACATACTATAGAGCTGGTAAGTCCCGCCCATCCATAAAACCACACTGGACCTCTAGATTAAAAAATCGTCAATGCAAGTGAATGTGAGAAAATAATTGACTATAATGTCAAAAAATGGTAATTTCCTTGTTTTCTTCTCTAAATCTTCGGATTATGGTGGACACAGTGAATCTACTGATGTTTGGATTTATCAGATATTACTGTTCTTTGTCTTCGCTGACCACCTCGACCACCTCTCACACGAACACTTCCTCTCAGGCCTCACAAACCAGTGCTCTCTGAACTGGCTTACTGTATATGTTCCCTCACATCATTAGCCACAAGTGTGATCAGTTTTGAGTTGTTGTGTTCAAGTGGTGAAACCTGTGCTTTAATTGTGTTTGACTTTTGTCACCTGTGCTCACCATTATGCAGCACGGGTGCATCACAATGAAAATGTGTTGGCAAGTTGTGTCTAAACAGGTGAAAAGTGCTTATGGTTTTGCCAAAAGAGTGATTGATTCAATCAATGGGTTCAGGCAACTGAGCATTTGGTTCAGACATTAGGGTTTAGTGTTTTAGCAATTGAGAAAAACTGTATTAAAAAATACAAGACGTTCCGCACTGTGAAAAATCTCAGAAGACGTGGTCGGAAGCCAAAAGTAACACCTGTGCTGGTCAGGAGAATAGTGAGAGACTAAATTTCAGAAGAGAGGAGACCCTCCAACCTGAAAGAGTTGGAGCTTATTGCTAAAGATGAATGGGCAAAAATACCAGTGGAGACATGCAAAAAGCTGGTCAGCAATTATAGGAAGCGTTTGATTGCTGTAATAGCCAAAAAAGGCTTTTCTATTATTTATTTATACCCTTCTCATTATTTCCAGTCAAAAAAAAAAAACAAAAAAAACCTTGCTGGTTGAATAATAGTAACTTTAAGTCAGAATTTGCCAGTGGTATGAATAATTTCAGGCTTGACTGTATATTTCTGTGATTAAAATTTCCCCCTCAGCATTACTCTAGTAAAATTGTATGTGTATATATATTATTGTAATTAAAACATTTCTAAAGTAAGTTGTTTTTAATCCTTTTCAAATGTTTTTTTTGTTCACAGTGATGTATGAAGACTATGTTTATGCTGTGACCATCTCTGGACAGAAGGTTTTTGTAGTCAAAAGGCAGAACAACCAGCGGGAACCTGTTATTGTGTAGAGGAGGATAATATGGACTGCCTTACCTATTATTACAAGTTCAAAATGGTGCCCTCACATTGAAACAACCCAGGCATTACAACCATCTGATGTTTAGCACGATCACACACAATTTCTTTCATAAAAATACTTTATTACACCGATTTGGGGGTGGTCAAGTTTATTTGACCTGAGACAGAAAAAGTTCAGGTGTTTTTCTTGTACAATTACAATGTTACAGACTGGTTAAGGGATTCATCTTATATCTTTTAATGCAGGAGTAAATGCTGTCATTGTTTTAGTCCCCATTTATGCTTGAGTGGTCACATTGAAGGTATTACTGGAGTTTATTATATATGTGTATTTACATTTAACCCATACAATCCATTAACCTATGGTTTTCTCAGACAAATACAAGACCTTAAGAAACTGCTTATCACATCTTATGTTCACGCAGGAATCATAACATGCATTAGCCACGGAAGCAGTTTGTCTTCGACAATGTTACACTGGGTGTTATGATTTCATTATATAAATCTATTTTCCCTTGGATCTGTGAAAGCAGAAATTTAGGTGCACTGAATACTTTATACAGTCTATTTCCAAATGTGTTGAATTAACAGGCTTGAAATCACTTGGAATTTGAATAAATGCATTAACAGTAATATATTAAATAAAGTACTATGCATATTTTATTTTTTAGTTTGTAGAAAGTAAGCATTTAATTATTTGTGGTTAAAATAATTAATTTGGTTTAAATGTATGTTTGGCAGGGTCTTACCATGCGTAAAGTCAATAATCTTATATACGACCCTGAACCACAAAACCAGTCTTAAGTATATTTGTAGCAAAAGCCAAAATACAGTGTATGGATCAAAATTATATTTTTTCTTTTATGCAAAAAATCATTAGGATATTAAGTAAATGTATGTTTCTAGGAATATATTTTGTAAATTTCCTACCGTAAATATATCAAAACTTATTTTTTTATTAGTAATAGGCATTGCTAAGAACTTCATTTGGACAACTTTAAAGGAGGTTTTCTTAATATTTTGATTTTTTTTTTCTCTCAGATTCCAGATTTTCAAAGAGTTGTATCTCAGTCCAATATTGTCCTATCCTAACAAACCATACATCAATGAAAAGTAAAATAATGAATAAATCTCAATTTAAAAAAATTGACCCTTATGGCTGGTTTTGTGGTCCAGGGTCCCAAAAGTAAATAATAATCTTGAGTAAATCATTGAAGGTAAATGAAGGAAGGAAAATGAGTTTCCTATTATGAATGACATGCTTAATAAGAGTAATTATGGATATTCCTAATCCTACTCATCGTTTTACAAGCCTTTTATGCTTTTATCCCTGTCTTCTCCTAAAATAGTACAATACTTACCTTCATCTTTCATCTTTTTTTTTATAGCAATGCACATACTCACTGTATACTTTACAAGGTCAAATGACTAATAAGATGATGAGGGAAGGGTGACAAAGAAAGAAGAAATGGGGAAGGGAAACAGAGAAAGGCACGTTAGAACAGGAACTGATTACAAAGTCCTTAATGTGAAGTGGAAACAAGCAAAAAGCATTTCAACATGTCCTGTACTGTAATGCTCATATGGCATCTCATATGTTATTCTTATAGTTTGGTAGTTTTCATAGTTCTTTAAAATTATCCTCACTATGATCCGTTCCTTCAGAGTTACATGTGGCTTGAACATACCACTGCATGACTGAAAAATGAAGCAGTTCCTCAACATTAAAAAAAAGCAAAAGAGTAAGGAAAGATGATGTACTATTGTTAAGACACAAGTAAACATAACAGTAAACTCACAGTCCGGCTTTGTAGTTCATGAGTCCCTTGTTTGTCCTGAACAATTAAACTGTTCGCTGTTCTTCAGAAAAATGTTTCAGGTCCAATCAGTTTTTTTGGTTTTTCAGTATTTTTGTGTATTTGAACCCTTCCCAACAATGACGATGATTTTGAGATCCATCTTTTCACACCGAGGACAACTGAGGGACTCATATGCAACTATTACAGAAGGTTCAAATGATCACTGATGCTTCTGAAGGAAAAACAATGCATGACAAACTGTTCACAATGCATGAAAATATTTTGAAAACATTTTGAATATAAATAACAGGGTAAATATAACTTGTCATCTGGGAAACATGTAAGTATCTTCTGTAGCATCTGAAGGGCAGTACTAAATGAAAAAAAAAAAAAAGATATTTGGGCAAAATAAGAAAAAACATCTTCATTCTGTTCAAAAGTTTACACCCCCCAGCACATGAGTCCCTCACTTGTCCTCAGTGTGAATTCAAAAGGATTCAAATACACAGAAATGCTGGAAAACAAAAGAATTTGTGGGCCTGAAGATTTTTTCTGAAGAACAGCGGGCAGTTTAAATGTTCAGGACAAACAAAGGACAGTAATCAGAATTACTCCTTTCTGTCGCATTCTAAAGTAACTATAGGTGGCGGTAGTCACTGTTTAAGTTTGGGAACCACTTTAACCACAACAAACAAAGAACTGAAAGTAATTGATTTTTCCAGTTCGATTCATATTTGTTTTTATAGATGACATTTAAAAGTCGAACAACCTGACAAATAAAACTGGTTTGTACTGCACATATAATATTTATTTTGTAATACTCTTAAACTTTTATTTTTCCATCAAACGTCACTTCCTAACCAGGAAGCGACGGCTGTAAGTAAACAGGACACGTACCCCGGTAATGCGATATTTCTTCCTTTAAATACGCGTATATGAACAGCAAATGGAATTAAAAGCACATTCTTTTAACGTGTTCTGCACAGTGCATTAGATCTAAATGTCATGATGTGGGATTTAATGTAATGTATGTATTCTCACACCTTTACAACTTGCTAACTAACGTTAATTAGCTAAAGGTAATATTCAACGATATGAGCAAGAAATAGAAGCAGTATTATCTTAAAACGCCTCAAAGGCAGTCTGAAAAGACTGTTTAATGTCAAATTATGAGTGTTTGTTTTATTTTCACAGTATTATTTGTGCTTTTCATTGATAATACTAAAGTGAGAAACAACTGTTAACAAATGTTAAGGTTTAAAGGAAACTCCACACTGCCCTTCTTTATTTCACAGTCATAAATCAGTCTGTACTTTGCAGGTGGAGATTACAACATAGAGTATGAAACCTGACTGATACACCATGGAGAAGTTTGGTATGAGCTTTGGTGGAGGCCTAAACAAAAAGGAGCTGCTGGACACCATTGAAGTGCAGAAGAAGCAGCTTGTGAAGTATCAGACACGCTTTAAAGATGTTGTCAGAGCGTATCAAAGCCTACTTAAGGAAAAAGAGGCCTTAGAAGCCAGCTTGAAGGTTCTGACCATTTCGCAGGAGGTCGATTTAAACCAGCGTAGTGATAACCTGTCATTTGGTGGAGGTACAGTACGACCTTTGCCTTCTGACCTTGGGGATGACCGATCTTCACTTCACAGTGAAGACAGCCTGGATACAGCAGCCTCTGCTGAAACGGCCACTAGCGTGACCAGCAGCAGCACTAAAGGAGACCAAATAGAGGAGGACCAAAGCTGTGCTGTAGATGGAGCCACAGCTGGAACTGTCGCAAACACCTTGCCCCAGCAATCTGAGGAGGCAAGTGGTTCTGAAAGTGGCATCAGCACCAGTAGCAGCGGATTTACGGAGCCAACACCACCTGCAGCGGACACTGACCGCCGTGTTATCCAACTAAAGACGCAGTTGTCCACCCTAACCAGTTCCTTAGCCACCGTCACTCAAGAAAAGTCCAGAATGGAAGCTTCATTCCAGGCAGACAAGCGCAAGATGAAGCAGGAACTAGAGGAACTCCAGGCCAGAATGGAGGAAGAGCAGAAGCAGCATCAAGTGGAGATTCAGAGCCTGCAGGAGCAGCTAGCAGAGAGCAAAGCCCGCGTTATCACCCAGCAGCACGAACGGGAGCAGGAGCAAGGCGATCATGCACTCATGCTCAGAGAGCTCCAGAAACTCCTGCAGGAGGAGAGGGGACTGAGACAGGATGCTGAACTCAAACTGGAGGATGCACGAGAGACATTGGCTGAAGCCATGCAGGCGGCAGACCGAGGGATAGATTATGAAACGCAGCTGAAAGAAATCACTCAGGAACGGGAGGAGCTGAGGAAGAACCTGAAGGCTGCAGCGGCAGAGAAGAACAAACCTGATCCACGTGTCGAAGAGCTCCAGCAAGAGATCGCAGAGCTCAAGGCTCACTTTAACCAGCAACTTCAGCAGGAAATTAAAAAGGTATGTTTTAAAGAGGTTGTATCTTACAGTTTCATATTGAAGTCCACATAATGTTAGGTTTCTGCTATTTCTTTTAGGAGTGTATGTGTAACTGTTTAAAGTTGATTTAAAGTTGCAATGTAATGGAAGTAGCAGATACAGAACAGTGCAGAACTTTTTTTCGTATTGTGATGTAAACCAAAATTAAATGGTTTATCAAAAAAAAAATGTTTGGTGGAAACTCAGTTGTTGAGGCAGATGTAAATTATTAGAATGAATGAATTGCAGTCAGTTGTAAGAAAGGGTCAAAGTTTAAGTGGAAATACTTAAGTCTGGAATGCATCACCAGAAGGTCATATTATGACATTTTGATTAAAAATTACAATGATCGCCCAAATAAATAAATAATTAATAATAGATTAAAAAAAAAAGAAACATGCAAGCCTGCATTTATCTGATCCAAAGTACAGCAAAAACAGTCAAATTTTGAAAATTTTCAACATTATAAATGTCTGTATCATCATCTTTTCAGTGGTATAGTGTAAAATGTTACAAAAGCTTTTTACTTATACCAAAAAAATTAAAATTCAGATCTTTGGACTTTTCTATTCTAAAAATGTACTCAACTGTTTTAAATATTGATAATAATAATAATAATTAATGTTGCTTGAACAGCAAATAAGCATATTAAAATGATTTCTAAAGGATCATGTGACACTGAAGACTGGAATAATGATGCTGAAATGTAGCTTTGATCACAGGAATAAATTACATTTTAAAATATGGATAAATAGAAAGCAGTCATTTTAAATGGTAAAAATATTTCACAATATTACTGATTTTGCTGTATTTTGGATTAAATAAATGCAGGCTTGGTGAGCAGAAGAGAATTCTTTAAAACACAATTAAAAATCTTACTGTTCAAAAACTTTTGACTGATAGTGTATATCTGCATCAATTAATATTTAAAGACACTAATAATTTGAGGAACTTTACTGTTTACATAATGTTGTGATTACCAAAAGCATTCAAAATTCAGTTTTGGTGTTATATTTTGAATTTACTCAGATAAAATATAGAATTTTGCTATCAGCCATTTATTGCTTATTGGTCATAAATTGAAAAAAAATTGAAATGATAGTTCACCCAAAAATAAAAGTTCTGTCATTATTTTCTCAAACTTATGTTGTTCCAAACTAGTAAGGCCTTTGTTCATTTTCAGAACACAAATTAAGATATTTTTGATGAAATCTGAAAGTTTTCTGACCCTGTATAAACAGCAAAGCAACTACCACTTTCAAGGCCAAGAAAGGTAGTAAGGACATCATTAAAATAGTCCATGTGACATCAGTGGTTCAACCTTAATTTTATGAAGCTACGAGAATACTTTTTGTGCATAAAGAAAACAAATAGCAACTTAATTAAACAATTTATTCTTTTCCTTGTCTGCCTTTAACGCAGAGGATTGGAGCAGGACTGGACACCCCTGGTCTAATGCTAATCTAAACATTTATTTCTTCTGTGTATCATTGTAGGTGGCACAAGCAGATGAGCGTCTCCGAGAGCAGGCACAGATGGAGGAAACACGAGTTGCCAGCCTTGAGGAGCAAGTGTCCGAGCTTTCCGAACTACTAGGTGCCTGCGAGAAGGCCAGGCAGAAGGACCAACAAAATGCTCAGAGGCTGCGAGAACGCATCCTTCAACTCGACACTGAGAACAAAACCCTTGCCATTGCCGCAGTCAACAGGTCAACGATCTCTGATCTAAACCTTGATGACACCAACTTGAATGTAGACGTGTTAAAAGACAAACTCGAGAAGGTGAAGAAGTTACTCTTCCTGGCCGCTCAAAAATCTCAAGACCAGAATCTTGACATCGAACGGCTCTTGGAAGGAGAAAAGTACCAGGAAGTCTCAGAAAGCGAGAAGGCTTCAGTGCTTCACTACCAGCAAGAGCTCCGGCAACTTAGGGAAGAGTTTGAGCGATACAAAATGAGGGCGCAGGGTGTTCTGAAGAACAAGAACACGAAAGATGGCAACCAGGCTAAAGATTTAGAAGAAGCACGTGACCAGTTGGCCGAGTTGAAGGAGAAGTACATCAACCTTCGTATAACTTCTGACGAAGCGGAGGTTAAGCACAAACGTGTTTTGGAAGAGCGGCAACAAGCGCTTGTAGCACTCCAGCAAACACACAAACAGGAAGTCGAGAGGCTGGACGCTCAACACAGGGAGAACTTCTTGCGGCTTGAGGAAGAGTTACACAAACAGAGAGATCGCACCATGGCTCTTCTTGCAGAAAAAGACCTCGAGCTGGAGCGACTCCGGGCGGCAGCGGTGATCGGCTTTGGAAGCCATCAGAGGCAAGCTACAAATAACATCACAGCGATGGAAGGAGGTGACCAAGAAGAAGCTGATCCAGAACAAGAAGAAAGCGACATTATCGCTCAAGCTCTAAAACTAGCTGGCCCCAACGAGCCGACTTTATTGTTGTACGCCGAACAGCTGGCACGCAAGGAAGTCGAAGTGGCCGCCTTGCGCAAACAAAAACATCGACTAGAAGAAGACTTGCACCAGTTACAAGGAAAGCTGATTGCTAATGGGGAGAGGCATGAAGAAGAGATCTCTGAGATACGGTGCCAGTTGGACAAGCGTAATCGGGACCAGGGCAGAGATGGGGCCAACCTTGAGTATCTCAAGAACGTTATTTATAGGTTTCTCACACTCCATGACACCAGAGGGAGACAGCAGACACTCACGGCCATTTTGACCATTTTGCACTTTAGTCCTCAAGAGAAACAAGTCGTGCTGAAGCAGCAGCAACACAGTTGGTGGACGCCAGGGATGAGATGATGCAAACGCTTTGAGAAGAGAGACTTTACGGTTCTACTGTGCTGAGATGAATATATGTTTATTTTTATTGACCACTTTTTGTGTGCAGTATGAGAAGGTACCAAATAACAGGAGAAACAGTGTGGATATGTTTCCGATGATAACATATATGCACCAGCTATTGCATGACAGGATACTAAATGGTTTAAATCCAGTTGACCAGTCATCCAAAACTTCCCTCCTGTGTGTGCAACATAATATTACATCTTGACACTGTGTTTTCTGTATCAACAGAGTTGGGTGCACCAAATTATTGTTACGGATTTTATATACAGTAATAACTAACATAATGTAACACTATTTGGTTAAGCTGAAAGGTTAACATCTACAGAATGGGTTATACCAAAGAAAATGCTCTTTAAAAGCTCCAACAGGCTTTTCAGAGGGAATCTGTTTTCAGAAAACAGCACTTTTCATATATTGTCATGATGAAATCCATTAATATATTTAACACACAAAACCAGTTCCAGGGTTTTTAATGGGAATATGTAATTAGTTAAAAAAATACATCAGCTGCTTTGAGTTTGTAAGCATATAACAGTTTGCATTTAACTTGAAAAGGGTGAGAGCTACTTTAATACCTGACAGCCTAGGGCATTTGATGACTACATTATTCCTTTATATAAGCTGTATATATTATGCTAATTACAGATGATTTTCATGCTTGTCTTGTAAGTAAATTTGATCAGTCAGGTAAATGTTTATTTTCAATCTTAACCAAAACAATAAACTATTTTGCTCTCTTCAGCATTTTATTTTTTTACATTAATGTATTAATATGATAACATACCTTATTTTTTCAGTGAATGTGTGAGATTTCCGGTTCGTTGGCCACTGTGGAGAAAAGACGAGAAGAATAATAAAGTGCAGTAAACTGTAAAATTGTTTGCACTACAAACCAGCGTACTCATTATTAAGATAATACATTAAAATAATACGGTAAGACACACCAGTTTGCAATTTCACGTAGCAAAACAAGCTGTTTTTACAGTTAAAAAAGCTGTTTTTACAGCGAATGACACCGGAAGCTAGACTCAAATATATCAAATTTACAAATTTGCGCCCACTCTTACGAAAAATAAGGTGGATACATTTAAAAAACATCTATAGCTTAAGATTTTTAAAATCCATCGCTGCATAAGTAACTTTTGAACAATAAAAAGATTTTATTGTTAAACTTTCAGCCACACGACAATCATTTCAAGCTAAAGTTTATTTTATTGTTTTCTCAGCTTGTAATATCACAATAAATTGGAATGAATCATATGGCAATTAAAAAAAATCTTTGAAAATTGTTTTCTGTCTACTACTAAATGTGCAGCTGATAAAAACTGCTGTATGTGGAAGAATCTGCAATGTTGCAACACAGTTAAAGTCAAAAGTTTACATACACCTTGCAGAATCTGCAACGTACATATTTTTAATGCATGTTATTTTTTTATTTAGTACTTACCTGAATAAGATATTTCACATTAAAGACGTTTACATATAGTCCTCAAGAGAAAATAGTTAAATTTATAAAAAAACAACCCCGTTCAAAAGTTTTCATACACTTGATTCTTAATACTGTGTTGTTACCTGAATGACACAGCTGTGTTTTTTTTTATTTTGTTAAGTGATAGTTGTTCATGAGTTCCTTGTTTGTCCTGAACAGTTAAACTGCCCGCTGTTCTTCAGAAAAGTCCTTCAGGTCCCACAGATTCTTTGGTTTTTCAGCATTTTTGTGTATTTGAACCTCTCTCAACAATGACTGTATGATTTTGAGATCCATCTTTTCACACTGACGACAACCTAAGGACTCATATGCAACTATTACAGAAGGTTCAAATGCTTCAAAAGTAAACACAATGCATTAGGAGCCGGGGGTGTAAACTTTTGAACAGAATAAAGATGTGTAAATTATTATTTTTTGCCTAAATCTCATTTTTTTATTTAGTACTGCCCTTCTAAAGCTACTGAAGTCTCAAAAGACAAAATAAGTTTACCTTTACCCTGATCTTCAAATTCAATAAGTTTTAATGCATTGTTTCCTTCCGAAGAATCAGCGAGTAAGTGTTTGAACCTACTGTGAACCTAATGGATCTCAAAATCATAATTAATTTAGCAGATTCTGCAGCGTGTATGTAAACTTTTGACTTCACCTGTAGGCGCTCTGTGCATTATTTAAGACAGTGGATACATTTTAAATAAGATACTACACTTAATATTTCTGCCAATTAAAAATATGAAAGAAAAAGAGTAGTATGCTATTCAAATTCAGTCAGTATTTTTCAGTTGTGGTCTTGGAGTTTTCCTAAGTGCACATTTTGTATGCTCCATTGATAGACTCTACTAATGAGCAGATGAGCTGAATCTGGTGCATGGCATCAGGATTCTTCCCAAAATGTGCAGTGTTGAGCAGAAACACTGCTTAAAGACAGACATACATTTAAATTATGCCTAAAATATAATTGTTTGTGTTGATATCCAAAGTCTCACTGCTGATCTGTTAAAACATAGTTTAATAATACAGTCCCAACCATAAAACATAATATGGCTCTTTCAAATAAACATTTTAAAATACTGCAGAAGTGGCAAACTTTAAAATCAAACTTACAACCTTTTCAATGAATGAAAAAAATAATAATCAAACACAAATCACAGAAAAAGCACACTGTATACAAACTACAATTTGAAGTAGTCAAAATATATGTAAAAAGTGCAGTGTGAGGTTCAAAACTACATAAAGTGGCACAAATTAAGAGCACAACCGACATTTCCTTTTCAAACAAGGTTCAGGTTGTGTCAAAAAAGCAACATTCATGACTTGCAAACACAATATACAGACTGATTGTATTGAGTATTAATGACCTTGAACTCAATTCCCAATCACAAAATTATGAAACATCCACTGCCCCTGCTCACAAAACCTTTTTATAATGATTATCATTTAAATAAACTGACTAGTTTTAAATAAATCTTGTTCTGGAGTTTGTTAATCCAGAGTCTGTTAATCCAGTTATGAATAAAATCAAATCTAAGTAGTCAAAGAATTGCCTAAACAATCATTTTCTAATATATAATAAAAATAATTATAAAAACAGGCCAAATGATGCAGTAGATGTGCTCTGTGCAAAGGTTAAAGGTTGGGTAAGGTAAAAATAAATGACAAAATAAATAAATAATAGTTAAAAGCGCTGCTGTGTATTTTTAGAGTCACATTTACTAATGTGCTTCTTAATGTCTTTAAATAATACCTAACAACATAACTGGAATAAAAGCATTGATATTTAATAAATAATCAAGCATTTTAACTGAACATGTCATCCGTATTTATGAACTGTATATGCTAATTAAAAGTCAATTTGTTTATCCTTTTATTAATCTATTTGACTAAATGTTGATTTATAAAACAAAATGTTCATGCAGTGCTAACTGACTGCAGGCTTTAAATACTTGGTGCATGTTAAAATGTATATAATTTACAGCAGACATCTAAAATCTACTGTGAAGTCTAGCTGAGGACTTCAAATTATCGAAGTTTAATCGAAGTATCAATGTTTCTGTGTTCTTCATGTGTCATCTAGGACCTCATATAGCAGCAGCAGTAGTTGTTTCTCTCCTGTACTGTACATCCAAAATGAAAGGCCTCTCAGGTAGTGAATGGGTTCACCAGAAGAAGAAATGTGGGTTGATACCTGTGCAGGTGTTACGGGTTCATATATAGCTGGTATATTCTGGATAGACAGTCTGTATGTATCAGTGGATCTGCTGGTCAGTGGTGTTCACGTGGGTCTGATTGTCATTGTCTGTGTAATAATGTCTGTAGATCCTCTGGCAAGGAGCTGATGATGGTCTGGATGGACTGCTCTAATCTCTCCAGGAGTTCTTCTTTCACCGGAAGCTGGTGTTTTCGGGCTCTCGTCTGGTTGGGACATACAGAAGAAGAGATAGAAGCTTCAGGCAAATGTTTTAAAGCAGGGGTCCCCAAACTTTTTTCTGAGCAGCCCACATAATTTTCTTTTGTTTAATGGGGGGCCGGGTCGGTTTATAAAAGAAAATTCCATGGGCCGGACTGACTACTACTACTACTACTAATACTACTATTATTATTGTTATTAATAATTTTATTATGATTTACCTGTATTTATTATACTTTTTAATGCTAGAATAGTTTATTATTTTTTTATGCACCAGACAGACAAATGATCATTTCTTTTCAAAAGATATACAGGTGCTTCTCAGTAAATTAGAATGTCATGGTAAAGTTCATTTATTTCAGTAATTCAACTCAAATTGTGAAACTTGTGTATTAAATAAATTGAATGCACGCAGAGTGAAGTAGTTTAAGTCTTTGGTTCTTTTAATTGTGATGATTTGGCTCACATTTAACAAAAACCCACCAATTCGCCATCTCAACAAATTAGAATATGGTGACATGCCAATCAGCTAATCAACTCAAAACACCTGAGCCGTCAAATCGGTCTCTCAGTTTGGTTCACTAGGCTACACAATCATGGGGAAGACTGCTCTGACAGTTGTCCAGAAGACAATCATTGACACCCTTCACAAGGAGGGTAAGCCACAAACATTGATTGCCAAAGAAGCTGGTTGTTCACAGAGTGCTGCATCCAAGCATGATAACAGAAAGTTGAGTGGAAGAAAAAAAGTGTGGAAGAAAAAGATGCACAACCAACCGAGAGATAGTGATGGGAAGTTCGGATCATTTTACCGACTCGGATCTTTGAGTCTCGTTCAGCGAAATCGTTCATTTTACCAAAATATAATTAAAAAGCTACGTGTTACTTCCATAGCACATGTACTGCTTGTGCAAACGTTGACTACACTACAAACAAGACAAAACTATAATAATATTAGAAAAAGAAAAGCTAAATTCATTGTTTACCTGGGTCTTCAGTCTATGATTAGCTCCCTCACCCCTATCTGTACGGGTTTGAGTCGTTCGTTCATCACGTGACAGCCCCATATGCTTTACCTATGCTGCCTGAGCCGGAAACAGAATTGATTAGTTCATCTCTCGAGTCTTCGGGTTTGAGTCGTTCGTTCATAGTTGCGCAATTGCGCATGCGCGACTGAACGAATCACTTCCCGAGACGACTCGTTCTTCCCGAGTCACATTAAAGATTCGTTCAAAATGAACGAATCGTTCAAGAACGACCCATCACTACCGAGAGAGCCGCAGCCTTGACAGGCTTGTCAAGCAAAACTGATTCAAGAATTTGGGTGAACTTCACAAGGAATGGACTGAGGCTAGGGTCAAGGCATCAAGAGCCACCAGACACAGACATGTCAGGGAATTTGGGTGCAGTTGTTGTATTCCTCTTGTTAAGCCACTCCTGAACCACAGACAACATCAGAGGCTCTGGACTAAGGAGAAGAAGAAATTAACTGTTGCCAAGTGGTCCAAAGTCCTCTTTTCAGATGAGAGCAAGTTTTGTATTATATTTGGAAATCAAGGTCCTAGAGTCTGGAGGAAGGGTGGAGAAGCTTATAGCTCAAGTTGCTTGAAGTCCAGTCTTAAGTTTCTACAGTCTGTGATGATTTGGGGTGCAATGTCATCTGCTGGTGTTCGTCCACTGTGTTTTTTGAATCACGTCAAATTCCGCCTTCAGCATTTTCAGCGCTTCCACAGACTTTTCAGATCTGGTTCTCAGCTGAAAAACTTTGGGTAACTGGGAGATGAGTGAAGTCTTGCTTTTGCACCTGTCTCACAAGCAGTGCTAGTTTCACCTCAAATGCTATTGAGTCATTTTGTCATCGCTCTGAATTTTCTAGCTGGCTCGCGCATCACCTGTTCGATCGCGATGACACATTATGTTGAATGTACCATTCTGTTGGTGAATTCAACAAATAATTAGGCTATGTTAATAACTAAGGGAAATTTTAGTTTGAAAGCCAACCTTTATTATCAAATACCGACATAATAAAAGTAAAACATATTTAAAGTTACATTTTCAAAATATGTGTCTGGCATTGTTCAGAGCAGTGTTGTTTTCGTCAAAGATGACGATGACGAAATCATTTCGTTGACGCCACTTTTTTTCATGACGATAATGAGACGATGACGAGATAAAAATGGCTCGTTGATGACTAAAACATGACGAGACGTGTGTGAGTTTTCGTTGACGAGACGAGAATAGACGAAAATGTTAGTGGGTGGTCCGGCAGACGTTTAAAATGCATGACATTTCTGCTAATTGTGCATGCCAATCAAAACCAAAAAAGTATCTGCCGCTATGGCAAGCCGTTTTAGCATTAAATACTCTTTGCCATACTAGTATGGCAAGCCGTTTTAGCATTCTATCTTGTTTGGTTACGCTCAACACGTCACATTGTTGTCACTCAGACAGACAGACGATTAACCATGATGGCGGCAGTTTGCACACAGGGTGGTCGCAAACGGTGAGAGGACCTATGGGTGTATTTCAAATATATGTCTTTTATGTCTAAAACCATTCCTTCATTATTGTAATTATTGGTGAAAATAGTCAATCCGGAAGCTCACATTGTGTTGAACTATAGATCTGCTATTTTCAGAACTTATAAGTGACACTACCAAACAGCAAAATACTTACTGACCTACATTAATTTGTTAAAAGACTTTTTCCCCTTTTTTTGACTAAAACCTTTTTGACTTTTCGTCGACTAAAACTATCACATTTAGAAGTGACTAAAATTTGACTAAAACTAATAAGCATTTTAGTCCAAAAGACTAAGACTAAGAATAAATCTAAGATGGTTGTCAAAAACAACACTGGTTCAGAGGGCCGGTCCAAATGTGAGGGCGGGCCGCATTCGGCCCCTGGGCCTTAGTTTGGGGACCCCTGTTTTAAAGGATTAGTTCACTTCCAGAATAAAAGTTTGCTGATAATTTACTCACCCCTACGTCATCCAAGATATCCATGTCTTTCTTTGCTCAGTCGAAAAGAAATTAAGGTTTTTAAGGAAAACATTCCAGGATTTTTCTCCATATACTGAACTTCAGTGGTGCCCAATGGGTTGAAGGTCCAAATTGCAAATTAGCATATGTGGTCAAAAAGTATATAAATGTCTCTTTTTATTTTTTATTTTTTTTAGAAAATTACTAATCATTTCATTAGATAAGGTCCTTATTCCTTGGCTGGGATTTTGTACAGCTCTTTAAAGCTGCATTGAAGCTGCAATTTAGACCTTCAACCTATTGGGCACCACTGAACTCCACTATATGGAGAAAAATCCTGAAATGTTTTACTTAAAAACCATAATTCCTTTTCAAATGAGGAAAGAAACACATGAACATCTTGGATGACATAGTGGTGAGTAAATTGTAAAACACTAATAATGCACTTTTATCCTTATCATGTTCAAAAAGCAGCAGTTTTTAACCAAGATTCACTCACCAGTTTCTCCCGAAGCTTTAGAATGAGGTCAACAATCTCCACCTCTGATTTGTCTTTGGTCCATGTCAGCAGATCCTGAATGAATGAAATCAAAAATTAAATGAGTTATTAAAAAGAGTTATTCATCAATTAAAATTACTGTTATTATTAACTCACCCTCATGTTGTTCTGAACTCGTAGGGGTTTCTTTCTTCTGTGGAACATAAAAGAAGGATTTTGAAGAATTGTACTGGTTGCGCTTTTCCATGCAAATAAGAACAAAACAAATCTTCACATCCTGTTCTCTTTGGTGCATTTATTGACGTTCTATGAAGTAGAGATGTTGTGATCCAACTGTTTCCTTGGGTTCTTTTTAATAATCGGTTGATCCAATTTACAAAACTTTCGTTCATGAAATGGTTCAATAATCTCATCACAAAAGTTAACAGCAAACTGGAGTAGAAGATTCTGTGAATAAATACATTTCAGTCTGTTCCTCATTTTTGTTAAAGGGAACCCCAGGTATTAAGACTTGTATGGCTTAATATAACGTACATGATGTCTCTAAATAAAAAAAGTAGTCGAAAACCCATGAAAGATTAGCTATTTATCAAATTATACATATTTTGGACTATGGTGTACGCCATTATTTCGATGACATGAAATGTTTGCACTCTGTGAGTTACTGGCGCTACCTGTTGATATTTTTACCACAACACAACCCAGAATATAAAATACTGATACAATGCAACATTGCGCAGCTTTTGGTTGTAATTTTTAGTCAAAGGGCAACAAGAAAAGCAATGCCTGCGGACGAATAAAACTTCCTAAAGACCCACGTCTTTGTTCTCTTCACTTCAGCCCTAATGTCTTTGAGGCTTTTAGTAGACCACAGCTACTGAAAGAGCTTACAAACGGCAGAGACAAGAAATGCTAGAAATGCTAGGATGTAAACATTCTGACGCTTGTCATGACGCCACAGCCACTGATGGAGTTTCTCAGCGTGGATTTCACTCGATATCCAGGGGCGTTTAGACTCCTTTCAGCTTTTAGCTCTTTCAGTAGCTGTGGTTATAATATCAGTATTTTCTTTTCCAATGTTATTATCTTTTTAAGGTGAAGCTTCAAAGCATGGAAAAGAGCAACCAGTTCAATTCCTCAGAAATTTTCTTTTTGTGTTTAACAGAAGAAGTCATACGGGTTTGGAACGACTTGAGGGTGTATCATCTTTATGTGAACGAATTTAAATATTCTATTTGCACACATACTGTCAACTGATGATAATAATACAGAGAAGTACAGTGGTATCCAGAATCCAGATCCAATATCATACTCACAGCTGCACAGATGGCCTCTAAATGAAGACATTCTACTTTCTGAGTCATCTCTCTGTGCCTGAGCCGATACCAGCCATCAAAGTTTGGTGAACGGAAGAAACGCCTGAAAACCACATAGAAACATTTATTAGAAGCACAATTAACAGGAAGTTTTCTTCAGTTCCTGAATGTCCTGAAAGGTTGAGTTCTCAAAGTAGCATAATCTTAGGTAGATTGACAGGTTATTGATGCTAATGGGTTTATGATGCTTTTGGGAAAGGCAACCTTGACATGTTACCTGTACAGGCCTGTCCAATCTCCTTTCAGCGTTTGTTGTGGCCCTGCTTGCTCTAGGGTCTTCATGAACTCATCCTGACTGAAGGACCGGATCTGAGGAGGCGTCTGAGACGGACATACATACAAATTGTTTCAATCCCACTTGAATCCCAGGATTTTATGGTTGATGTCCAAAATATTCAATGGAAACGACTCATATGCATCTCCTTAATCTAATCTACTTCATATTGAACCAACCTTCCAAGGAGACATAGATCTCTGCGGCGGCATGAGGCTTTCCAAATATCGCTCCTAAAGAAAAGAAAGGGTGTGACGCTTAACACTTCTTAGTGAATGAAATGAAACAGTAAAGCTGTCATTAAGCTATGAACAAAGGTGCAAAACAAGTTTTTGAACTTCTTGTTACCAGCGGAAGTATGAAACTCTGCGTTTGCTCCAACAGATGCCGCCTCAAAATGGCACTCTGCACCTCTGATGGCCTTTTTTTCTGGATACCCTTAAAGTAACAATAAAAAACCAAAGCAAGGAGTTACATGTAGTTTTACTTTCAACTTAAATGTCATTTTTCAAGAATGAACACTTGCAGCCTACCTTTAAGAGTCGCTTGATGAGGGCTTTGTCTTTGTGTAGGAAGGTCTTGTATGCTGTGTATATGCCTTTATGGTATAAGAAAAAAATAATTATATATATATATATAAAAGAAGATGATTTGTTACCATGGACCACAAAACCAGTCTTAAGTCACACGGGTATGTTTGTAGCAAAAGCCAACAATACATTGTATGGGTCAAAATTATCGTTTTTTCTTTTATGCCAAAAATCGATAGGATATTAAGTAAAGATCATGTTCCATGAAGATATTTTGTAAAATTTCTACAACTTTAAAGGCGATTTTCTCAATATTTTTATTCATTTGCACCCTCAGATTCCAGATTTTCAAATAGTTGTATCTTGACCAAAGTTGACCAAATATTGTCATATCCATACATCAATTGAAATCTTATTTATTCAGCTTTCAGATTATGTATAAATCACAGTTTCAAAAACTTGACCGTTATGACTGGTTTTGTGGTCCAGGATCACATTTGTGTACCTGTTTTGGTATCCAGTGTTTTTAACTTTGCCAGTTTCTTGACCTTCACTTGCTTTGGTAAATCACCTGTAGAGAAACTCCATTCAGACTTTTCTCATGTGCAATATGTCAATAACATGTTATCAAAAGGCTGTCAGATGAGTTTTGATGCTAAAATGGAGCATAATTTACCAGACATCTTCAAGTCTCCGAGGCGAATAATGTGTGGCCAGCACTGAAAGGTCTTTATGAAGAAAGGGTTTGTGACACCAAGTATCACATTGGGCCTGAATGTTGAAAATAGACAGAAAGTAGCTCACTTTAGTCAAGGTTTCATTAAAAAAAATGTATTTAATTTAGTGACTTTGTCATTTGCTAAATGACTAAAAGAACCATAAAAGTCTCATAAAAGTGGTCTGTCCATACATTTGTGTGCTATATTCAAAGTATTTTAAAGCCATGACAGCTTTGCCAGTGGAACAGAACAATGCCTTTTTGTCATTTTTCAGCTTGACAGTCCCAGTCCCCATTCACACTTCCATAACACAGAAAAGAATAGCTTAGATCATTCATCAAAAAAATCTTCTTTTGTGAAAGAAAATCCTGAGTTTGGAAAGACATGTTAATGAGTAAGCAATTACAGAATTTTTACAGAGCGGTGTGTGAGTTTTTGCTTACGGAGCCTGAGTCCTGGTTGTGTACTCCTTGAATTCACTGTCATGAATGGTGAAATATGGTCTGTAATCACCACAGTAGCGCAGTGGAGCGATAGTGCTAAAGAGTGAACACAGAACATAAAACTTAATATAAAACGATGCCCTAACAATTGTAAAAAACTGTTTTAAAGGGTTAGTTCAATCCTGAATTAAAATGTCATCCAAGATATTAATGTCTTACTTTCTTAGTCGCAAAGAAATTAAGGTTTCTGAGGAAAACATTAAAGGATTTTCTCCATATAGTGTACTTCTATTGTTAAAAGTCCAAACTGCAGTTTCAACTCAGCTTCAAAGAGCTCTACACGATCCCAACCAAGGAATAAGAGCCTTATCTACCAAAACGATCGATCATTTTCTAAAAAAAAAAATACAAATGTATATACTTTTTAACCACAAAAAAGGTTCAAAAAGGTAGGGTAGGGTGGAAAAATCCATCTCGTTTTCTCCTCCAACTCCTCGTTGTTTTATCCTTTTTTGTAAAGGGTTTTTGACCTCCTTTGCACGTTCGCTTCGTAAAAACTGGGCCAGTACTTCCGCTTACGATTTGTTGTTAAAAAGGTTAGTTTTGCTAGATAAGACCCTCATTCCTCGGCTGGGATTGTGTAGAGCCCTTTGAAGCTACATTAAAACTGCAATTTGGACCTTCAACCCACTGATCCCTATTGTCCACTATATGGAGAAAAATCCTGGAATGTTTTCCTCAAAAACCTTAATTTCTGTTTCAACTGAAGAAAGAAAGACAAGAACATCTTGGATGACATGGGGGTGAGTAAATTATCAGGTAAACTAATCCTTTAATATGTTTATATGTTGTCTAATTCACATTAAAAAGAAAATATTTATATTTAAAAAAGCTTTTGCAATTGCACAAAAAACGTAAATGTTAAATAAACATCCAAACAGTTCTGAAATGTTGTGGTTTGGAGTTTTTGTAATGTATTATGTAATGGATTATGAAAGAACAAGCATAACCTTTACTAGAAACAGGCTAAAAACCATATCTGCTGTCACTGTCACTATTATAAGTTCCTAATAATAACTTTATGTGCTTCTGGAAAGAGAGCTTCGAGAGCGCAGTATCCATACCTGACCAGGGCCAGCACGGTCTCCGAGGAGACGGTTGGAGAGGGTGCCATAACAACCACCGGCTCTCCTAGCAACATGAACTCCCAGAGCATCTGCACGTGAATCAGAACTGACTGGAAACATCTGATTACATGAAGGTCAATTAGAGCTGCTATTAGTGACGGCTGTAAAATCAACAGATGGTTTAGTAATTCCAAATAACATGTAAAACGAGTGTAATACTCACTTAAAAAGATCCAGCTCGTGAACTGATGGAAGAACCGTGGGGGCAGGGAGCAGATTCTGCGAAAACAAAACCACATATCAACCATATGTTAAAATTTTAATTCTGTCATTAATTACTCACCCTTATGTCGTTCCAAACCTGTAAGACTTTTGTTCATCTTCGGAACACAAATTAAGATATTTTTGATAAAATCCCAGAGCTTTCTGACTCTCCATAGACAGCAAGGGTCCTACCACGTTCAAGGTCCAGAAAGGTACCAAGAACATCGCAACAAAAAGTATTCTCATAGCTTTATAAAACTACGGTTGAACCACTGATGTCACATGGACTACTTTGACGAAGTTCTTGGTACCCTTCTGGACAAACGAAGGTCTTACGGGTTTGAAACGACATGAGGTTTAGTAATTATTGACAGAATTTTCATTTTTGGGTGAACTATCCCTTTCAAATAAAAGCATATGTGTATGCTTGTTATAGTAAGATGAGGTAACCACCTCTGTTTGTGGTTGTTTTACAGGGCTTCCTCCTGGCGTTTCGATTTTTGAAGGAATTCTGACCTGCCAAGCCAAAATCAGCATTTGATAAATTGAACAGGTGGCACATTAATAACAAAATTAGATAAAACATCAAAATGGTAAGACATGAAAACACCAAAAAAACACACTGCAAGTGGTGTTTTACTAAAATGCATGAGAATGATGTTCCTTCTGAAGAGTTTTTCTTTCAAAATACTCTCACCTGCATCACCACACCCATCACAGGTAAGTTGAGAGTCTGTCCTGGTACTGGTGCTGGCCATTGGTCAATCTCATTACAGACTGAAAGATATTAACCACAATGATTGAGGATTTGATATATAAGGCAGCGACAAAAGGCAGATTTGTGTTTGATATTTTAAAGGCAGTATATGAATGTCAACATGTTTGTTTCTTTGGGTGGTTTTCATGTGGTTACTCAGGTGATATATGTACATACATACATAGCTGAAGTCAAATTTTTACATACAACTCGCAGAATCTGCAAAATGCTAATTATTTTACCTAAATAAGAGGGATCATATAAAAATCATGTTATTTTTTATTTAGTACTGTCCTGAATAAGATATTTCACATAAAAGATGTATACAAATAGTCCACAAAAGAAAATAATAGTTGAATTTATAAAAAATGATCCTGGTTCAAAAGTTTACATACACTTGATTCTTAATACTGTGTTGTTAACTGAATGATCCACATTTGTGTTTTTGTTTGTTTGTTTTGTTTAGTGATAGTTGTTCACGAGTCCCTTGTTTGTCCTGAACAGTTAAACTGTTCGTTGTTCTACAGATAAATCCTTCAGGTCCCACAAATTCTTTGGTTTTTCAGCATTTTTGTGTATTTAAAACCCCTTCCAAAAATGACTGTATGATTTTAAGATCCATCTTTTCACACGGAGGACAACTGAGGGACTCATATCTAACTATTACAGAAGGTTCAAACGCTGGCCTCACCTGTCTCCAGACAAGGTTCATGCTTTTCAAAGTACTCCGGAGCAATGACCTTCAGCAGCGAATGGAAAAGGTTCACAAACGGCAATCTGGACACCACCACCAGAGACTAGGGATATAAAAAAACTGAAATCATTTACGGCATTAACCACCATTACATCAAAGTACAAAGTAGTCATTTATTCCACGTTATTATTTGACCACAAGGACCTTGACTAAATACATTCAATTAAAGCAACAACAGCTCATAGTGAAAAACCAAAACATCTATCTCTCAGCTCAGTTACACACCTTTTGAAAGTATCCCCTTTTGACAGACGCATCTTTTACTTGCCTAAAATACACATATCCATGGAAATGTGCGTGATCCTTCTGAAAGAAATTTATATCATCTTACATGCACAGTTCACAGGAATTCATTGATTTAAAGCACATGCCAATCAGTTGCGATGCTGGGAGATATCTTAATTCAGAGCAGGTCAATTTCTAACCTGCAGGGTCATAGGTGCATCCTTGTTATACGCATCCTCCTGTCCAAACCAAGAGCTACTGCGGCCCACCGACTGCCGCAGTCTGAAGCTGAACTGAGTATCCCCGAGGCATCCTGGGATAGACATGCACTCATGTGATTGAACTGTAATGCTCATGTTTCAGCTGTTTATCATGAAAGCACTGATGAGATCAGTCTGTGCCAGCACATTACCTGAGTATGAGTCAGGAAACGATAAGTAACAGATGCTTGTTTTCTAAAACACAGAAGGAAGCGAAGGGTTTTAGTACTTTTAGAAGGAAATTAGTAACATATTTAGCTTTAGATATTTATAATACTGCTGCTGCAAAATAAATAAGATATTTAAATAAAATTCATCTTACCTCTTTCTCTGTGAGTTTGACATCATGTGGGTAAACGAGCTGATAACAACATAAAGAATGTTAGAGATACACAGTGATGCTGCTGTTGCTGTGGTTACAGTGGTCATATTACAATCAGATTGTTTCACTATTGCGCTGTCGCTGCATTTTTTTTCACAGTTCGATTATTGCCCACTTGTAAAGCGTTATGCGTGTAACAGACAAATAAACAAACAGATGTTAAGGGTGCATGCACATTATTTGCGTAACGTTACCTCTATGGCTTGTCCGAGCTCGAGGTCGAAGGTAACGACGCACACGCATTCGAGCCAGGCAGAGAAGCGCGACCACGGCACTGGTACCTCTGTGTTTGTCGCCGCAGCTTTAGATGGCCCTTCCGGAGAATCGGTGCTGTCAAATGGGTCCATTGTGACCTAAAAATCCATTTGAGATCCGCTTGCTTTTGTGAATGGTCGCGTCCACGGTCATCGTTTAGGAATCATTGAGGCTTAACAGCGCCCTCGCGCGGAGAGGAATGACTTAGTACTCTTATTCTCATGAAGGATTCCTAAATAGGAGACCACAAAATGAAATAATTTAAAGGGACAGTTTACCCATTGTCAGAACATTCTGACATTAATTACTCACCCTCATGTCGTTCCGAACCAATTAGACCTTTGTTCATCTAAGGTACACAAATTAAGATGTTTTTGATGAAATCCAAGAGCTTTCTGACTGTGCATAGACAGCAACGCAACTGACACATTCAAGACCCATCCATTTGACATCAGTGGTTCAACCTTAATTTCACGAAGCTACAAAAATACCTTTGTGCGCATATAAAGCCAAAATAATGACTTTATTTAACAATTCTTCTCCTCAAATCCTCCGCCTTTGTCGCCATTCTTTGGCTCATAAACAATGTATGCACATGGCGCTGCTGAGGTAAAACACACATGCACTGTGCCTTGTTTACGTGCTTGGAGGAGAAGTATCGTTGAATAAAGTTATTTTTGTTTTCTTTGCACACAAAAAGTATTTTGTAGTTTCGTAAAATTACAATTGAACCATTGATGTCACATCAGTGGTGTAGTAGTGAGTATACTGTGATTTTTTCCCTCCCAGCCCCATATTCACCCATCCCAGAGCAACACCCCAAACGCCACCACACTCATTAATGCATACAGGATGCATCTATATGTTATTGAGAGCATTCTGAAACACTGCTTATGTGTTATCAACATTTTGATTTATTTTTAGCAAGTTTTATGAGCTGTCAATTTTCAATGCACATTTAGGGGTGCAAGTTGGAACTATAAATTCAGGGCTCGAAATTAACTTTTTTACTTGGTAGCACTGGTGCTCCCAACTTCAAAAAGTTAGGAGCACCAAAAAAAATTTAGGAGCACCTAATTTCTTTTTAGTAATGTGCCAATCTTGATTTTTCATGGCCGATTCTTATTGCTGATGCTTTAAAAGCAAATTGGCTGATTTTGAAAGCCTTTTTTATTATTATTTTACACCTTAAGCAAGGAACAACCACTGCATTTTTAAACCATCTTCTATATTCAAAGTGCAACTAGAGACCGAATTTTTCAAGCATGATCTAGAGCTATAGACAATTACACAACCTGTTATAGCCCACATACTAATAACAGCCTAGATATGTTATGTAGCCTAATTTGCGCGCATTGGGGAGTCGCTCTATAAATGTGAGGTATTAAAATTGCTTTTGAATGTGCGTGCGCGTTTTACTTTTGGTTTCGTTTTAACGTGCATTCTACAATGCAAGAGATTATTTTAACAAAACCATTCGAAAGTGGGAGGACACAAACGGGATTGTGAAAAGTGTGTCCCCAGTGAAAATTACATCTTTGGGTGAGTGGAACTCTGCCGCTGAGTTAGCATAGACGGACAGGCTTGTGAAAACACTGAAAGAGTGTAATTCGAATCTGTTTTCGTTTCATAATTCATATCTCATTTACTGGTTTGCGTAACTTGATTTAAAACTCGCGCCGAGAATGACCACCAAGCTTGATAGGTGACGTCAGATCCAGGTCACGGCAGGCTACGGAAGCCTTAATAGTTCATATGTCATTAATCTTCAAATAGAAGCAGCCGATTGGTCTACACATCGCAGCTTCAAGTCAAACAATACGCCTCGCAAGACAGACGTGGTTAATTTGTGAATGAAAGTGTGAAAATTATGTCACAATATCATGTTGTTACGTGTCCTCGCGCTTTTTAAAGTGGGTATACGCAAATCCTTGACCTTTTCTAGTGGGTATACGGCGTATACCTGCATATCACGTAGACTACACCACTGTGTCACATGGACTGTTTTACCAATGTCCTTACTACCTTTCTGGGCCTTGAACATGGTAGTTGCATTGCTGTCTTTGCAGGGTCAGAAAGATCTCGGATTTCATCAAAAATATCTTAATTTGTGTTCTGAAAATGAATTCAATTCAATTCAATTCAAGTTTATTTGTATAGCGCTTTTTACAATACAAATTGTTGCAGAGCAGCTGTACAAAAGTTTTAGGCTACTACAATATATTTAGTAGCTTATTAGTGGTGAATACTGTATGTTGAGTCGATGTACATATGATATAAATATTAAAATCAGTAACTGTGTAATCAAACAGATGATGAACACTAATTGCAATGATTATGTGCTGTAAAATTATGTAGTGCTGTATGTTGTTTCAAGGCTGGCATCATCTGCGGTCCTCTGAGGGGTTGGCATCATCTCTTCTTCTGAATCCGGGCTGAATCTTGTGTAAACCCTAGTTACCATGGGATGGAAATCCCGTGGCAGAGACAGAGAAACAAAGAAATAATTAGCGTAGCTGCTGTTCCAACTTCCGACCAAACAAAAATGATGTGTTTAGCCCAAGCTGAGGAATATTAATGTGCATTTGATCAGATGTAACTGAAATTACAACGTTATGAGATACATTATGTGAATGCTTGGCTAAAGAGATGAGTCTTTAATCTAGATTTAAACATAGAGAGTGTGTCTGAACCCCGAACGTTATCAGGAAGGCTATTCCAGAGTTTGGGAGCCAAATGAGAAAAGGCTCTCCCTCCTTTAGTGGACTTTGCTATCCTAGGTACTACCAAAAGTCCAGAGTTTTGCGACCTTAGGGAGCGTGAGGGATTGTAGCGTAGTAGGAGACTAGTTAGGTATGCAGGAGCTAAACAATTTAGGGCCTTATAGGTAAGAAGTAATATTTTGTAAGTGATACGGAACCTAATAGGTAGCCAGTGTAGAGACTGTAAAATTGGGGTAATATGATCATATTTTCTTGACCTGGTAAGGACTCTAGCAGCTGCATTTTGGACTACCTGTAGCTTATTTATTGAAGAAGCAAGACAACCACCTAGTAGTGCATTACAATAGTCCAGTCTAGACGTCATGAATGCATGAACTAACTTTTCTGCATCAGAAACAGGTAACATGTTCCGTAGCTTAGCAATGTTTCTAAGATGAAAGAATGCTGTTTTTGTAACATAGGAAATATGATTTTCAAAAGACAGGTTGCTGTCTAATATAACACCCAGATTTTTGACTGTAGAGGAAATAACAGTACATCCATCTAGGTGCAAGTTGCAGTTTAAGAGATTCTGTGTACTGTTTTTTGGTCCAATAAGTAATATCTCAGTCTTATCTGAATTTAACAGTAGAAAATTATTGGTGAATGAAGGACTTACAGGTTTGGAACGACATGAGGGTGAGTAATTTTTAAAAAAATACTTTATTTTATTAGATTTATACAAAATTATTTTTTGTGTGATTATTATATATTTTTGTGAAACAAAGTCCTAATATTGAATTGCAACTCAAAAGGAAGTTTTTTTAAGTACACTGTTGACTTCAAAATTTGGTATATTGTGAATTTACTCATTTTATATGAAAAATTCTTTATTCACAAATACATGGGCAGTGAAATTTTTTTTTTTAAATAGAAATAGATCACTACCTGTATACGTTAAAAGAAACAATAAATAACGAAACAAAAAAATGTAAATTACTTTAAAGCCTTAAATCCATTCTTTGAATAATTTGCAACTACTTGTACTTGTTTATTGACATGTGATTTTCGTATTGCATTCCCTATTTATTTATTTATTTATTTAGTTTTTTGTTTATTATTGTATTTGTTTTGATGTCATTTAAATGTTAATGCCCTTGTATGTTCCTTTATTGTTTTGCAATAAAAAAGGAAAAAAGAGTGAACGGGGCCATTTGTAAATTTGATGTGTCTGGCTTCCAGTCTCATCCACATCCAGATATTTTTAGCTGCACAAAACAGCTTGTTTTGCTGCTTGATATTGCACATTGGTGTGTCTTACCATATTATTCTACTGTATTATCTTAATTATGAGCACACTGGTTTGTAGTGCAAACAGTTTTACCATTTACTGCATGTTGTTATTGTTCTCGTTATTTCCCTATAGCGGCTAAAGAACCGGAAGTCTCACCCATAGGCTTACTTCCGCGTTAAAGAATAAGGTGGATAAATAAGAACCAACAGACAAACAAGCAAACAAAAAATTATGTCTATATGATAAAGAAAAGTCAGATTAAAATGGACATGCATTAACATTACTCCAAAAAGAGCATAATCCCCCCCCCCCCCCCCCCCAATGTATTATTTTCAGAAAAAGTCTCTCTCTACAAGTGTCAATGGATATAATTCTCTAAAGAGTCTAAAATTCTCGTCCAATATTTTTGCTAATTAAAAAAAATACGACCTCATGTTGTGTCAGAGTTTACACACTGCCTCTGAAAACTTCATTAAAAATTTTAATCAGGTTAGATTTTCTGCGTTTTTGCATTTGTAGCAAGCTTTTTGTTAGGTAAGGATGACGAATACGAAAAAACGCATAAGGAAAATTTCGGACTCAGTGTGCAATGACCTTTACTTTTTAGTTTTTCATGTTGTTTCTTTTAAGGTTATTTAAATAGACTGTGCCTGGAGAAAAAAATCCTAAAATTGTTGTAAATAGTGGCCTTGTGGCCAGCGCGCTGACCTGTAGCGCCTTTGTGCTTTGGGTGTCCCGAGTTCGAATCTAGGCTCGTGGATCTTTCCCTACCCTGTCTCTCTCTCCCACCTTCCTGTCTGAAATACTGTCCTATCCTAATAAAGGCAAAAAAAACCCTTAACTATAATAAACCATTAATTACAATAAATAGTTTGATGCATTTGTCTAGTTTATTTTAATAAAAAGTATGAGAACAAACGTATTATTATTATTATCATCATCTATGTACATTTTGTCAAGGCTAGCGGAGTGAACGCGGGGAAGCGCGCTCCCGATGCGCAGGCAGTAATCTGACAGTACGCGCACGCGCGCGTCTATGACAGAGTTTCGCCATTTTGAATACAAACATATGAACGATTTTTATTTTCCGAACCCTCTTTCCCTTGCCTTGTGTGTGCGCGTCCGAGATAACTCTGCGTAGTGACTAAGAGCAGAATAATTGTCTAAAAATTAATTTATAAACAAAAGAGAGCAGAAAAACAACTTTAGTGAGGACGATGGCTCTCGCTCTGGGCAGATAGTTAAGAGGAAAACGGTCTCGTGGCAGCTGCGGGGTTTCACAGAGCGCGCGCGGGGCAGCAGCAGCGCCACCGCTGCACGAGCCAGACCAGCACTAACCGACAACCAGCAGCCCGTCTAAAGACACTCACAGCGGGGGTAAGCTTACATGTACAGCCTGTTTACATGCGCAGATAACACTACTGGGGCCGAGCATCTCTGCTTTACACCAAACCATATTTGTTTATAAATGTTTTGCTTAGAAAATATGTCGTTTTGTGTCTCTTCAGATGGAAAGAAACTTCTGTAAGAGAGACATTCAGCTGAAGTTAGCCAGACGAGCTAGCAAACAACACAAAAACATCCCGTTCTTTAGGGTTAAATGAAGCCAAACGCACTTCACATCTTTAGTAATCCATTTTCAGGTATAAACGAGTGTGTATTTGAGTGGTTTCGGTCGAGTTTGGGGTTGTTTTGAAAATACGGAAACCAGTTTTGACGCTAATATTAGCCGCTGATGCTAACGGCTGCTAGCGGGGCCCAGTTGTAAACATGCAAGCGCCGAGATTTTCTGCTGAAACTGTTATTGTGCGCTTAAAATCGCTATCCCATGTGTGATTTTAATAGTAGTACGTCTTCTTTACCCGCCCCGGCTTTATAAGGTGTGAAAAATGCTGTGGTATGTTATTGACGTCTGTTGTAAACATTTGATTCAAATCATGTTGTCATTAGCAGCCACAAGAGCTATTCAGAAGTTAGTTCATTCTCTCCAGCTATGTAACTAGTGAGTTGTAAAACTCGACGAATGCAATCTCTTTTGAAGTTTTGTAATGCAGGAACACCCCCTGTGGGGGTCCAGGGGTCAGGACGACTTGCTGGATCCACTTCCTAAGTAGGCAGCTTCTGGACAGTTGTGCAATCAGTGCCAGCTTATTTGACCTCAGCTGCTGTCAGAGATCTCATGCAACATCTCTGCTCATGTCTGGTGTGTGTGGCAGCTTATATTGTGTGTTCAAATGCTGCTGCTGTGGCCTGTTACTATTTTTGATGAATTGTAGAACAGAGACATTTGCTTTCCTGTGTAGAGTTCATTGGGGAATTCTCTGCTTGTTATTGTCGCACTACGCTGTGCACGTGCACAGAGTCATGTCCAGATAAATAAGGGAAACAAGCCCCCTTTTTTGGCCACTTTTTTCAAAAATGAAAGAAGGGCTTCAGCTTGAACAGCTGCAGATCAATGATAGATATTCTTTCCGGTATGCGTTCTGTGTGTCGTCTGTCATCAGATGAGTATGTAGTGCTCAAGGAAGCTGTTACCAGCTGCTGTTGTGAGTGTGCCATATGTGCACGAGATGTGGAGTCGGTGCACATTTCATTTAGGAAGAAAGTGCGTCAAGTGGCATATTCTATTTTAACTTCCTACAATTAGGTCTAAAGGTCAAAATTTCTGAGAAATTTTGCAGGCAATAAAGGTCCATCGTCTATAGTCAATAATGTAGTGATGTATGAAGCTTTTTCGTATAGCTTTGTGTTAGGTAGTGTGGTAAATCTTGAACTTGAACCTGAATCGTGAACTTGAACTTGAATCTGCGTATGGGGACTTTTTCATCCTCATGCAATTATTACTTTGACCCTGGACTACAAAACTAGTCATAAGGGTCATTTTTATACATCATCTGAAGCTGAATAAATAACCTTTTCATTGATGTGTGGTTTAAGATAGGACAATATTTGGCTCAGATGCAACTATTTGAAAATCTGGAATCTGAGGGTTCAAAAATAGCCTTTTAAGTCGTTCAAGTGAAGTTCTTAGCAATGCATATTACTAATCAAAAATTAAGTTTTGATATATTTACAGTTAGGAAATTTCCATTTCTTCATGGAAGAGTTAGAATATATTTAATATTCAAATGATTTTTGGCATTAAAGAAAAATCGGTAATTTTTACCCATACAATGTATTTTTGGCTATTGCAACAAAATACCCGTGCTACTTAAGACTGGTTTTGTGGTCCAGGGTTACAAATGTGACTGCACTGGAAGGAAATGTTTACCCAAAAATGAAAATTTGCTAAAAATGTACTCCCCTCAGGCCATCCAAGTTGTAGAAGAGTTGTTTCTTCGTGTTTCTTCACAGAGTTTGAGAAATTTCTTACATCATTTTAGGGCTGCAACGATTAATCGAACGATGTTGTGAGGCGCGTCTAGACAATGAAGCCGGTACTTTGATTAGTAGTAAATCTCCATCACGTGCGTTCAGCTGGAGCGGCAATTCAAACACCCCGCCGTAAATCACTGACAAGCCACGCCAAAAATCGAATGAAAATCGAATTCGATTTTCAGCGCGATTTGGCGTGGCTTGTCAGTGATTTACGGCGGGGTGTTTGAATTGCCGCTCCAGCTGAACGCACGTGATGGAGATTTACTACTAATCAAAGTACCGGCTTCATTGTCTAGACGCGCCTCACAACATCGTTCGATTAATCGTTGCAGCCCTACATCATTTGTTCACCAATAGATCTTTTGCAGTGGATGGGTGCCGTCAAACTGATTATAAAAAACAACAACACAATAAGTCCAATAGGGCTGGGCGATTTTTTCGATTAATACGGATTTACGTTTTAAGACAATTTAATTTTTTATTAAATCGAGGTATCGCGATTTTTTTATAAATATATATGTATTCAGAACGGAAAACAAATAACGCGTTCTGGTAAAATAATGCGAGTCACTAAGGGGACATGATTAGCTGCTTGCTAGCAAGTTAGCCTGTTACATTACAGTACATAGAATTTCACTTACCACATAAACAGAGTAGAGAGATGATTGAAGACAATGGCGAATTATTTGCATATCAGGGCTCTCGATTTTAAATCGTAAATCGGATTTTTTTGTGAAAAAATCGGGGATTTTATTTTTAGGCCATATCGCCCAGCCCTAAAGTCCAATCAATCAACTAACATCTGGTGAAGTGAAAAGCTGCATGTTTGTAAGAAACAAATCCACCATCAATGTGTTTTATCTTTAAACTGTCACTTTTGGCTAAAATGCGAGTCTGTAATCCATAACATGCTTCTTCCAGTGAAGAAATTCATCCCCTCTTGTCCTCTCACATCAAAATCCTGTGACTGTTCATTTGGAAACCATGATTATCTGTGCATTATTCTCGCCTGATTCAGACAAGATGGCTTTTTGACTGAAGTATGTTTAGCAAACTCTTATACTTTGGCTGGAAAAAATGGTTGTCAGTTTAAAAATTCTAAAAGATGGATTAGTTTATAACATTTTTGTTTATTAACATGCAGCTGGACTGGAGTCATCTGAATTACTTGTGGATTATTGTGATATTTTAATCAGCAGTTTGGAATCTCTTTCTGACGGTACCCATTCACTGCAGAGCATCCACTTGTGAGCAAGTGATGTAATGCTGCATTTCTCCAAATGTGTTCTGTCCAAGAAACAAACTCATCCACATCATGGATGGCCTGAAGCTAAGCACATTTTTTCACTTTTTGAACTTTTTTAATGGTTGAAGTCTGATCTCAAGACTCATATTTACCGTATTACAAGCAAAAGCTTAAAATAACTCTTGCATATCTGCTAGAGAGTAGGGCTGCAACGATTCGTCGACGTTGTCGACAAAAATCGATAATAGAAATAGTCGACAATGAATTTCATTGTCGATGTTGTCGCCAGACAACCGAGTGAGGCATCTTTCTGCCGAGAGTCGCACATACGCAGCTTCTATGCTGAGCGATAACATACAGAAATGGCGGCGTCCAACGCAGCAGCTGCGCGTACCAAAACACGCCCGTTTCACACATACTCCGTCTGCAGTGCGTTTTTTTTTCCCACACCCATGTTAACGGATTAGAACGTTCACAATGTACGGACTGCAAACGCGTTCTGTGTGAAAGCAAAACGAGTCTGTGCTTCTTCTGCACCGCATACGTAACGCACACGGACTGTAGACGCACTGCAGACTGAGTATGTATGAAACAGGAGTAAAGTTTGGGAGCATTTTAGCCTGCTACCGCGAATTAAAATATTACCTGCATGGTTTGTAAAGCAGTCCTTGCGCATCACGGCAGCACCTCTGTGATGCACGAACATTTAAAGAGAAAGCACGTCGGACAGTTGAATGAAACGGAGTTTGGCTGGCCTCGGTAAGATTTAAATAACATGGAAGCCAATACGTTTTGTTTTGGATATACATTTTTGTTTACTGTTTTATTGCTGCTGATGGTTTACAGGAAGAAAATGTTTACTTGATTTTAATTTATTTTTTCTTATAAAACAAATGTGCCTGTCCATTAAAAAAATTATAGAGTTTCTTAATTTATGCATTTATGTCTGTACTGACCGAGCACTGTGCCTAATTGGTTTTAGACAGGGCATTTTTATTTACTTTTAGTATGAATTGGCCTATCAGCAGCAAAATATGCATTTTTTATTGAAGTACCCCCTTCTTTCTTGTGTTTACTATAATTTTCCACATAATTAAAGCAATCTCATGCTAAATTTGAGAAAAATTGAATAATTATCCGATTAGTCGACTAATCGTTTCAATAGTCGGTGACTAGTCGACTATTAAAATAGTCGTTAGTTGCAGCCCTACTAGAGAGTCAGTATAGGGTTGATTTTGAGGAAGAGAGTGTTTATGTGCATTTGTTTACTGTTGACAAGGAAATGACATTTGTACAGACACTACATTTTCAGTTCATGAGAGCTTCCACAATTTTAGTCTTGCACAGTCTATTGTGTTTCATGGTTTCTAGACATGATTCAGTGTGTTTTTATACATTATTGATGTGTTATACCCACTTTGCATTATTTGTTACAATGGTTCAAAATGTTTCTCACAGCCTGCCTGCATTGTTTTTGAAGGGTTTGCATTTTCTCGTTTCTTTTCCCCAGTGTCAGTCCGTCTGAGGCGTGTATTCGAGGAAGGCCTGGTGGGAAGTGGACCTCATGCAGATTAATGCTAGGTCATTCTGTGCTGTCTGCATTCTGCCACTCAAATGCCTGTCTGCCTGTGGAGGAGGTGTAACTAAGGATTCACACGTTTCATCAGCTGGTAAAAATATATTTATTTAACAAATGCTATTAATGTTCTTGAGGAGTCTTTTACATAGGCTCACTAACAGATCTCTTTGAGCAAGCGAAGACTATCAGGCTGTGTGAAATGTATCGCCCAGGGTGTGATGCGTGGGTACCAGTCGTCTTGTGGGAAAGGTCTGCTTTGTTCATGACCAGAGTTGTTAGAAAATCTTCACAGCCCAGGTGATTTCAATCAGTGCTGAAAGAAGGAAAGTTGATCTTCATGTTCCAGTTGCTTCATGTTTTGTTTTGAGTGGGATGTGTTATTTGGATGCTTTAAAGGTCCATCAATTATTTCTGTCCCCTTCCTTGTTCTTCTGTTCTCCAGATTCTCTTTCATCTGTTAGTTCTGCTTTCCATCACTATTCTTCTCCCCCTCCCACTCACTCTATAGCTTTGTTCCAAAACCTATTAGACTGCTTACATAGACAGCTGCTTTTTAAGACAGCTTCCTAACTGTTATGGAACTTCGTAAGTGACTGATTTGGGACACTCTACATCGGTGGTCCTCAACCAGGGGCTTCAAGAAACTTCCAAGGGGCATTCAAGATCACTAAAAAGCATTTAAAAACAATTTTTTTTTTTTATATATACACAACCAGTCAAAATTTTTTGAACAGTAAGATTTATTTTAAAGAAGTCTCTTCTGCTCACCAAGCCTGCATTTGTTTGATCCAAAGTACAGCAAAACAGTTTTGAAATTTAAATATATTTTTACTATTCAAGATAAGTGTTTTCTATTTGAATGTATTTGAAAATGTAATTTATTCCTGTGATCGAATCTAAATTTTCAGCATCATTACTCTAGACTTCAGTGTCACATGATCCTGCAGAAATCATTCTAATATGCTGATTTGCTGTTTAAGAAAAATTGTATTATCAATATTTAAAACAGTTGAGTACTTTTTTTATTGAATAGAAAGATCAGCATTTATCTGAAATAATAAGCTTTTGTAACATCAAAAGCTTGGAGTCAGTATACTTTTTGGTTTAATATTTTGGAAAAAGAATTTTAGAAATGAATACTTTTATTTAGCAAGGATGCTTTAAATTGATTAGAAGTTATGATAAAGACATTTATAATGTTACAAAAGATTTCTATTTCAGATAAATGATGTTCTTCTGAACTTTCTATACATCAAAGGAACCTTAAAAAATTACTCTGCTGTTTTCAACATAATAATACTATTAAATGTTTTTTGAGCAGCAAATCAGAATATTAGAATGATTTCTAAAGTACCGTGTGACTGGAGGAATGCTAAAAATTCAGCTTTGAAATCACTGGAATAAATGAAATCTTAAAATATATTCAAATAGAAAACAGTAATTTTAAATAGTAAAAATATTTCAAAATTGTACTGTTTTTGCTGTACTTTGGATCAAATAAATGCAGGCTTAGTGAACAGAATAGACTTCTTTAAAAACATATAAAATCTTCAAAAATGTTCACTTCACTGGTAGTGTACATACTTTTAGAAATACTAGAAATAACCTACATCAGGTTATCTTTGAATCTTGTGTTGTACAACAGAAGACATTTGAATCAAAAAAAGGTTAGGCAATTCTGCATGCCTGCATTTTGTTCAATGCATTGACCACCTTGGATTCTTTTTGCAATAGATATTTTTTCTCACTGTCAAATCTTCTCTTTAGGCCTGGGCTTCCTGCTGCAGCAGCCGCCACCGCCACCATCATGTTCTGGAAGTTTGACCTGAACAATACCTCCCATATCGACCAGCTTCTGGATCGAGAGGGAGTGACTCTGAGAGAGTTGATGGAAGAGGAGGATGTCCTGCAGGAATGCAAAGCACAGAACCGCAAGCTCCTGCTCTTCCTCTCCAAGGATCACTGTATGCAGGAGCTGGTCACCCTTATCACGGAGGAGCCCCCTGCTGACCTGGAGGAGAAAACTCGCTTCAAGTAAGACAGAGACACAGCGTTGTACTTTATTTGTTAGTTTTGACCAACCAGATGATGCAACGTTGGCTCAGCCAGTTGCATGAATTTGGGACAGGGCTATATGAAATTTCATGGGCAAAATCCACCCACGAATTTACACAATGTGTAGTTTTGTGTGAGGGTGAAAAAGTCCATGCAGATTTTGCTTCTGCAGATTGTGCATCTGTTTGCTTGGTTTGAAACTGACTTTTTTTTTTTTTATTGACAACAAACAATGGACTGTTTTACATGTCAAAATTTCCCAAAATTTGCTAATGCGTCTGCACTTTAAAGGTGACATATCATAAAAACCTGACTTTTTCCATGTTTAAGTGCAATAATCGGGTCACCAGTGTATCTACCAACCCAGAAAATGTGATAAAGGACAACCCAGTAACTTTGTGCATGTTTCCACCCATGCTGTCATCATTTTTTTTCACAAGTGACAACGGTGTACCAGTTCTAATGCCATGGAAAAAGTTTGAGCAAAGCATGCTAACTGTTCATTCGTTGGCTGCACAGACAAGCACACTATTTAGAGTCCTAGCCTCAGAGGAGACAAGAGAGCTGTGGATTTATTGATTTATTTACTTTATATTATGCTGCTGCCACACAGATCTAATATAAACATGTGATTTCTTGTCCAGTTGTTTACCTTCACAGACAGTGAGTGTTTTTAACAAAAACTTTTTGATAGTTTAAGCGCAATAAGACATGAAATAGAACTTAGTTTAGTACTCACATGCCATGTGACAGCCGCTTTCTGTACGTGTGCTTCGAATGTGGGCGCTCAGAAAACCTTCTATTAGAAGTTTAAACTAATATGGTTTAAAACACAATTTCAGCATGATTGTTTTAGCAGAGTATCCGAGGTACGAGCTGTAAAGGCACAGTCCTATTCTGGAAAAGGGGGCAGGGAGCAGCAGCTCATTTGCATTTAAAGAAACATGCACAAAAACAGCATGTTTCTGCTTCCACTCAAAATAGGCATTTTCAGAATGATACAATAAATAATCTGTGGGGTATTTTGAGCTGAAACGTCACGACACATTCTGGGGACACCTGAGACTTCTATTACATATTGTAAAAGAGGGGCATAATAGGTCTCCTTTAAATGTTTATTCACTGCAAATAACCTGTAGCCTAGATGTAAATATAGCTGGCAGTAAAAGTATTCCAACTGGTACTAAGAATTGCTGAATTATGATGGTCGGACATATGTGTTTTTCACTGGTAGCCGTGCATGTCTGGAGCTCCTGGTTACCGGAGGGCTATAAAACTGACAGTGAGGATGTAGAAGTGCAGAGTTAAATTGATAAACGAAGGAAGAGGAACAGGAAAATAGAAATGATTGAGTTGAAAGGTGATGTGTAAACTCCTGCTACTTTTATGTTTTAAATCAGAGTTCCTTTGTTTGTAAGGGTTGTGCTGTTTAACAAAAGATTTGAAAAACTCATGTTCTGAAGGGTTGATGGGTTGAATCTATCAGTTTTAGCACTCTCTGCTGGGACCATATGGTTAGAGTGAGAGAAAGAGATTACAGTTCATTTAAAACTAATCATTTGGTTCTCTCTGTGTAGGAGGCAGAATCATTTGTCTTGAAATGAGCAAGCGGATTCACTCAAAATGTCTTTTCTCTCCAAGTATTGTGAAATGTTATTACATTGAGTGAAATATGTTCTTGGCAGCACTGATCCAGATTTTTTACATGGTGATATTTTTGTCAAATGCAGAATCCTACAATAGAATATAATGTATGGATGCAGAGTTTAGTGCCATTTAAGTGACAGCAGATGAGTAATACTACAGAGCAACTTTCAGTTACATTTGAAATGCCTTCATTGGACTCTCAGAAAGTGGCTTAGTTTATAATACTAAAGGCCAAGTATGTAATATAGACTTTTTTTGTTTTGTCTTGTTTATCTAGGTTTCCAAACATTGCCTGTGAGCTCCTGACCTCTGATGTGGCTCTTATCAACGATAAGCTGGGTGGAGACGAATCCCTTTTGGAGAAGCTCTACCACTTTCTGGAACAAGAGCCGCCCCTTAATCCCCTGCTGGCATCCTTCTTCAGCAAAACCATCGGCAACTTGATTGCACGTAAAACAGACCAGGTACGCACACCTGATCCACACAGCTTAGAATATGAATGCACAGCAAATGGCACAAAAGAAATATTATTTGCCTAATTTGCATAGTTAGTAAGTTGTCTGTCATTGCACACGCAGGTAATCTCTTTCCTAAGGAAAAAACACAACTTTATCAGTCTGGTGCTGAATCACATTGATGCCTCGGCCATGATGGACCTTTTGCTGCGCCTCATCAGCTGTGTAGAGCCTGCCCCCTTGAGGATGGAGGTCCTCAATGTAAGCACACTAATGTATAGGGCTCTTACAAACTATGTTCTGTTCAGCTATATCAATGTTCTGTGTGAATGTTCCCTTGTGTTGTTGACTCTACAAGTGAATTTGGAGGTTATATAATGGTTAATCTTGTTCAAAAGCATTTTACATTGATCTACCTCCAGGAGCCTGAGCCATTTGTAGAAAGCATGCCTTTAAGGAACGTTAATAAGTGATTCAGTTGCTTAAATTAGACATTGACCTGCATTTAGCCTGACTGTTGTCCTTAAAGCCCTGGCGGAATCCTCACTCATCATTACAGGGCTGTGATTCTAGTCTGTGAATGCATGTATTTGCAGTGGCTGAATGAGGAGAGACTCATCCAGAGACTCACAGAGCTCATGCACACAGGGAGAGATGAAGAGGTACAAAATACCACTCACTCTGCTGAACTTTTCACCCCCCAGCCCACATGATTTTAGTTATGGAAGTTTAAGAAGAGGACTGAGTGCATTCTTTTCCACTTTGTTGTTCTGCAGAGACAATCTAATGCATCCCAGACTCTTTGTGACATCATTCGACTTAGTCGAGACCAGGCCAATCAGCTGTCAGAGGTCACCGAACCAGACCCTTTACTCGCGGTCTTGGAGTCGTAAGTGCCCGATCATGTGACGTAGTGAACCATGTGTAAGAATTTACACACTCGGTAAACTAATGTTTATGTCTTTGTAGACAAGTGAATGTGTCGGAGCTTTTGAAGAACATGTTTGAAGGGGAAAGGACTGAAGCGTCTGTCGTCAATGGAACGCAAGTGCTTCTTACGTTACTGGAGTCACGAAGGTCAGGGTGAGTTTATTCATTACAGCCCTGAATTAATCCTTAAATAAATAGCCATGCTTGGATGTTTGCTGTTCTTTCACCTTTTTTAATCTCTTTTTTTCCTCTGATGTTGTTAGGCTGGAGGGTCTGATGGACCTGTATTCTCAGGGATGTGAAAGGTCTTACACTGTCAACAGCAGTATTTTACGTGCTATTGAGCCTCATCTAAAGGACTTCCAGCAGCTCCTACTGAACCCTCCTACGGTAACAGCATGCACACACACACACACACACACACACACACACACACACACACACTCACAGGCAACTAAACTCCATCTGGACGTAAATGTCATCTCAGGGCTTTTGAACCATTTGTTCCAATTTGTTTTTTTTGTTTTTTTTTGTGTTATGCTAAAGTTTGTTGCTCTGTTTCCAAACTTAAGCTGCCTTGCTGTGTGCATAACTAAAGTACAACCTCACAAGAATTAAGTTGAAGTGTTTTGAGAATAAAGTCAAAATTACAAGAATTCGTAGCAATTATGAGATTGAAGTAATAGTATTTTGAGAGTATATATTTTAGCATTCTGTTCATGCAAATGGCCCGGACTGGGAGTGCTGGGAGAAGTTCCAAAGTCTTTTAGTCTGTTAGTTTTGTAGCGAAATACAAACAATATGTCTATTACAATAATGTGTTTTTCACGCTCTTTAATATGATGTGATAGATTGCTGTGTTTGCCTCAGTTTAAGCGAGATGTGCATCTGTCATCTTTCCGATTACAATGAGACATTAGATTAATTAAATTAGGCTATACTTTTTTTTTCATTCTTTCTGATGTTCCTTCACATTTATATCTTGCGATAAACTTGAAATAAAGAGAAAAAACACATTTATAATTTGTATTTCATGATAAAACTGACATTTAAAAGCTAAGCTGTGTTATATTTTAAGCAACAAAACACAAAATGAATGCGATTACTGGTTGACTGGCTCTCTACAAATAATGAATGGAAGATTAAATATTATTTCCGATCATTTACTGTATTATACTGTGAATAAAACAGCTTGTGAATTGTCACTTGTATACCTCAGAAAAGACAATATAATTTATGTTAAAGAGTTGGAGTGCATTTCAACCCTTAGAACGTTTTAACATTGTTTTTAATTAAATACGTGTAAGGAACAAAAGATTGCACGCCACAGTGGTTTTTGTGGAGTAGGTGGTGGAATTTTCACAAAGAAAACAGTTTAAACTAATGTTTCATTGTAATCGAAATGTTGAATGATTTACATGAATACAGCAATCTGTCCCGCCACTTTAAAGAGCATCAAAAACACATTATTTCAAGACACGTTGTTTGTATTTTGCTTTAAAACTGACAGATTTTGAAAGCTGAGACTTTGTTTTATAATAAAAGTACTGAAAGCACAAAGCTTATTGCTATTATTGTGTGGCTGGCACACTACAAATAGGCCTAATGAATTCAATCAAAGAAATACTATTTCAAGCATACTTTTCCCTGCGAGTATATGAAATATGGTAGGATTTCTGCTAATCATTTCACATATAGACCTATTTAAATAAATTCCGGTGGCCTGGCACTGTCTGGCATGATTTAATTCTCGTAATTTCAACTTCATTCTCGAACAATTATTCTTTATTCTTGAAATTTCGACTTTATTCTCGTGATTTCAACTTAATTTGTGAATTATTTTGACTTTATTCTCAAAATTTTTTAATGTGGCACTAAAACTTACGGCACACCTAATATTTGAGAGCATAATTTTAAAGGATTAGTTCACCCAAAAATGAAAATTCTGTCAATTACTCACCCTCATTTCATCAAAAATATCTAAAAAAAAATCTGAGGTCTTACAGGTTCGGAATGACATGAAGGTGAGTTATTAATGACAGAATTTACATTTTTGGGTGAATTATCCCTTTAATGGTGCCATAAAGTGTGTCAGTCTTCATTGGCAGCACACAAAGTCTGGAAAAGAGCTTCTGTCTCAACTATCACTGTGCAATGCTGAGACTGACAGCCCTCTAACAATGTGTCAATCTCCTTCCACTTGCCGTGGAACAGAGAAGTGCAATACTCACTACAGTGGGCGTTCTGGAGCAGCCCCTGGGGAGCGCCCGCCTTCATGTGGCCAGGCTGGTGGCTTCTCTGCTGCAGACTTGCAACCTCAGCATCTGCCAAGAGATCTGCAGACTCAACACCATGGACCTGCTGTTGGTAAATCACTTACGCACACACATCGAATATCGCAGACTCGACACTATGAGCTGGCTGTGGGTGGGCGATCTTGTTTTTCATAATTTTTCTTTTGTCTGTCCTCCTCACTTCCTCTCTCCACCACTCTCTGCTTGCAGGATTTATTCTTTAAATACACCTGGAATAATTTCTTGCACTTGCAAGTGGAGCTGTGTGTGGCATCCATCCTGAACCACTCTGCCCACGCAGACCTCCAGAACCCAGGTTTGCAGAACCACGAGGAGAGACCAGCTACAGGCACAGGCAGCCAAGCGGAGGAGGGAACACCGGGCCAGAACACCACCTCAGACCCAGCAAACACGCCCATTCAAGATGCTCTTGTTGCCAATGTAGGTCATATGCTTTAGTTCATATCAATTTTCGATCATGACCGCTTCCTTTTGGCACCTATTTTCATATTGACTTACAGGAAACAGGGTAGTGGGCCTTTTTAGTGGTGCTCACGAATGCAAGCACCACTTTGACTACTTAACATATACAGTCAAACCAAAATTTATTCAGGCATCTCCAACATTTCTCAGTTATAGTTTAGAAAATTTTAATAAAATATGACAAGAACTAATAGTTAAACTGTCAGAATATATTCATCTTGATAATGTCAGACACCTTTGATAGAAAGGTATGTTTACAATCAACCAAAAATTCAGACAACTGTTAGTATGGCAATATTTAAACTACTATTAATGGACTTTGTTGACCAATTACCAAACAATACTTAATTTTCTTCAGTCTGTTTCTTTAGTAATTAAAGAAAAAACACTAAAGCAAAACATGGTCAGGTCAAAGTGTCTGAATAATTTTTGGTCCGAAATTTGTATCAGTTTTATTGGTAGTCCACTGTATGGAAATATTTTGAGTATAATATGTCACAGTTTACTTTATATTTCTATCCTCAATAATCATAAATGAACTATAGTGTCCTGCACCCACTAGTAAAACAAAAATTTTAAAATTATATCTGGTGTCTGAATAATTTTTGGTTTGACTGTACACTACTGTTCAAAAGTTTGGGGTCAATTTTTTTATAAGAAGTAAATATTTATATATTATTTAACTTTTTAATTATCAAAAAATCCTAGTGGTTTCCACAAAAAAACAGCAGTTATAATCATCAGTGTTTTTTAAACCAAATTAGCATTAAGCATCTTGTGACACTGAAGACAGTAGAGTAATGATGCTGAAAATTCAGCTTTGCCATTACAGGAATAAATTACAGTTTAAAAATATATATGAATAGTTTATGTTGCAACAGTATTTCACAACATTACTGTTTTTGCTGTATTTTTGAAACGCAGCCATGCTGAGCAAAAAAGACTTATTTCAAAAACACGAACAAAACTGACTTTGGTTTAGGGATTTGAACAAACCACTGAACACAAATATTGAAATTTGACCTGTGATTCATCCTTCACCATTTGTGCTCATGTGGTTTTCTGAGTGTAGAGGTGTGTCAGTGTTGTTTCCTTTTATATTTTTCTCTTTTTTTTTTTTTTTCTTTGGCTGTCCTTTTATCTACACCCTCTTGTGTTTCCTGTCGTTCATTATTCTAAATTTTTTGCTCTCTGCTTTTTCTCAGCTTTTCCAGCATTGCCGGCTGGTGCAAAGGATTCTGGATGCTTGGGAGGAAAATGACAAAATCCAGTAAGAGCCAAATCCACTATTTGCTGTCATTTATAAGCAGCTGGTCTCTTACATGTGCGATAGTCCCATGAAGTCCATCTTGATCTGCTCCATTGTGTCAGTATGTTTGTTGTCTGTCTTTGTTTCTGCTGTTGGCTGATTGTAGTTTCTCTACATTAATCTCCAGGGCTGAAGGAGGAAGGCGAAGGGGAAACATGGGTCACCTGACAAGAATTGCAAACACTGTGGTTCAAAACCTGGAGAAAGGGCTGGCTCACTCTCAGATTAATGACCTAATTAAAGGTTTGTTGTGCAGGAATATGTCAGGAGCCACAGAGTTTATGAAATGATGATGCTTGAGATAGCAGTGTGATTACTGAGACCATAATCACTTGCATATCCACAGAGCTGCCAGAGGACTGCAGAGGCCGCTGGGAGAGTTTTGTGGGTGAGACTCTGAGAGAGACCAACAGGAGAAACACAGTGGATTTGGTGAGGAAAGCGTTTACGCATTTCATTCCATTGGATAGATGAGTAATATTGGTTAAGACATTTAAATGTAGTCAATGTAATTATTGTGTCTTAAAGGAGAAGTTCACTTCTAGAACAAAAATTTACAGCTAGTTTACTTACTACCTTGTCATCCAAAATGTTCAAGTCTTTCTTTATCCGGTCATAAAGAAATTGTTTTTTGAGGAAAACATTTTTGGATTTCTCTGCATATAGTGGACTTCTATGGTGCCCGTGAGTTTGAACTTCCAAAATGCAGTTTAAATGCAGCTTCAAAGGGCTCTAAATGATCCCAGCCAAGGAAGAAGTGTCTTATTTAGTTAAACGATCTGATATTTTCTAAAAAAAAAAAAGATTACAATTGATATACTTGTTAACCTTAAATGCTTGTCTTGTCAAGCTCTGTGTCAACATTGTGTATTTTGGTTCAAGACAGTTAGGGTATGTTGAAAAACTCCCATCTGATTTTCTCCTCCAACTTCAAAATCATCCTACATCGCTGCAGAAGTACAGATCCAGTGTTTACAATGTGAACATACAAAGAAGATCAATCACCCTTTACAAAACAAGATAAAACTGCAATGTAGGATGATTTTGAAGTTGGAGGAGAAAATAAGATGGGAGTTTTTCGACTTACCCTAACTGTCTTGAACTGGAATAAACGGAGTACACACAGAGCTAGACAAAAAGAGCATTTGAGGTTAAAAAGTATATAAATTAAATTATATATATATAGCACTAATTTTTATTACATTTTAAAATATAATTTGTGACCCTGGACCACAAAACCAGTCTTAAGTAGCACGGGTATATTTGTAGCAATAGCCAAAAATACATTATATAGATCAAAATTATAGATTTTTCTTTTATGCCAAAAATCATTAGGATATTAAGTAAAGATCATGTTCCATGAAGATATTTTGTAAATTTCCTACCATAAATACATCAAAACTTATTTATAATTTTATATATATATATATATATATATATATATATATATATATTTATATATATATATATATTTTTTTTTTTAGTAAATAACCATTTGTTTCGCTAGATAAGACCCTTCTTCCTTGGCTGGGATCGTTTAGAGCCCTTTGAAGCTGTATATAAACTGCATTTTTGAAATTCAAACTCACAGGCACCAAAGAAGTCCACTATAACTAGTTATTAGGGTTAATTGAAAGCATTGATGCTGATTTCTGATTGGTTCTTATCCTGTTTTCCAGGTGAGCACCCATAACTTACACTCATCTAGTGAAGATGATGACATGGAGAGCCCCTTCCCCAATGATCTATCCATCCAACAAGTAAGAAGCAACAAATAAATAACCAGCATGAGTCTGCTTTAAGTTCCTTACAGCTGATTGAAGAACATTTTAAGCATGATTTCTCTTTTTCTTGCTTTCAGGCGTTCTCTGACTACCAGATTCAGCAGATGACCGCCAACTTTGTGGATCAGTTCGGTTTTAATGATGAGGAGTTCAGTGAACATGATGAAAATATCAAGTGAGTGCTAAAGATGTGTATATATAGTTAAATGTTTCTCAGATCCAGTGATAAGTGTTGCCATTTATATTCAAATGCTGCAGACGCATACACTAATGTACAGTGCTGATATGTTTTTGTGGTTAAGATTGTCAGTATGATCTCTGAGAGACTATTTCAATCTTGCAGTGCTGCGTTCGATCGAATTGCTGAAATTAACTTCAATATAGACGCAGATGATCATAGTGTAAGTGTCTGCCACTGAAAACACTGTCCATTATACAAATGATCACTTAGCTCTGCTGTATGTTTGTTTTGATGCTTCATTCGAATTGTTCTGCTCCTTTAGGCCAATGCTGCAGCTTTTGAGGCGTGTTGTAAAGAAAGAATCCAGCAGTTCGATGACTGTGAGGAAGAGGAGGATATTTGGGATGAAAAAGAAATAAACTATGCAACACAAATCAAATCCAGATCGAGGTACACCACATGGATGATATGCTTGAGGAAATACATTCTCCTGTTTCGCATTCACAATCTTGATTTATTCTTGTCAGGTTCGGGGTGTCTCTTTCTTCAGATAGTTCACCCAAGAGTGCTGTGAGGAATGGGGGCGGAGGCCGCGGGTCGGCCTCGGAGGAAGAGGATGTTGAGGAAGAAGCTAGTCCTCAACAGTCTGCAGCAGCTCAGACTCAAAGTGAGTGGTACAACATCACCCACAACTTTGAATCTTTCAGATGAATTTGCTCATTGAAGATTCGTTGTGTTGTGCACAGATCAAGGCTGGACGGCAAGTTTTGGTGAGACGGAGGTGAGCTCCACTAGCTCCTGGGGGGGCTCTCCTCAGCAGGGAGGTGAGGGTCCGCAGGACACAGGCTGGGCCTCCTTCACTGAGTTCCAGCCTTTCAGCAGGTAAAGAACACTCCGGTTACGACGCTATTTTGGAATGTTTGTTTAACTGAGGTAGTATTGGTTGGTGTTTGAATTATGGGGATACCTTTATCTGTGCTTATCCATTGGCTTTTACATTACAGCACAGAGTCCAGTCAGACTGAGGGACAACCTCAACAAGGCCAAGAGAAGAACTGTAAGTATGCCATGTTTGCGTCTGTCTAAATTTTAACTCTAATACGCAACGTGAGAAGTAGTCGACCACCGACACAGTTTTCACCAAGATTTCTGTTTTAATTTTACCTGATGAAATGTTTAAAGCGGAACTATCTTGGTGAATCACAATTATTCTTGATCTTTTGAGTACTATGAAAACATGCTGTATCTTTAAGAAATCAAGTTCCTATCCAAAAATATATTATTCTGAAGTTCTTGATATCAGAAACTCTAAAATCATTAACACATGACTACCTACATTTACATGGCATTAGTAGGGGTGGGCGATATGACCAAAAAATTATATCACGGTATGAATTATTTTATTTCAGGGTAACGATATAAAAAAAGTGAAGTTATTTTTGCTTTAAATAAGGTCTTTATGATATCTCAATTTTTTGATACCATAGAAATTTCATAGTTCTTGTCACCAGTGTCAAAACCACAAAAAATTAATATTAGCCTAAAAAAACCTCAAGCTCACTGAAGACAAGTAAATAGTCAGTGATTAAAAAGAATAAGAAACTAATTACAATACGACAAAAAACTACAGTAGACAAATAAACAGAAATGCTACATACATTGTGAAATGCTACAATATTACAAAAGTAATTTAGTCAAGAGCAGGAATATTAGACTGCTCTCACTTTAAGTGCTGCCCAGATACAGTTACATGTGTGTTTTCTTTCTCAGCTGTTTGCTTTCACTTAAGACCTAAATTACTGTTTTTATGTGGATAATTGCAAAGACAGGCATTTTGACACATACATCTGTGTGTATTTCAATGTTCAAGGCCTGTTAAGTGGCAAAAATAACTCTGTTCAATGCTCCATGAGCGCCATCTTCAACAGTCTGTCAGTGCGCGCATACAGTGAAACGAGTTATCTTTTGCTGCTGATTTTGTTTCAACAACTTAAAATCGCTTGTTTTTTTTAACCGAAATGCTTAAAAATGTGTGCAAACTACATTTCGTGACTACGTAGAACAGCAACATCACGTGAGCGCGTAACCGCTGTAAAATATCTACTGGTTGACAAATTTCTACTGTTTAATCATGTCTGCTTGTCTACTCTAAAACATTAACACATGACTGTCTACATTTACATGACAGTAGTATGGATGAGGTAGATACACTGAAAAAACTATTTGTTGTTTGGATCCTGAATGTGTCTTTTTCCCTGCAGTGGCTGGCAGTGGTTCGGCTACAGGAGAGTGGGAAGGAAGTCCTGGGCAAAAAGCTCCTCTGGTGGCCTCAGACAGCAGCTCGTCTGGAGGCTCAGACAGTGAAGAGGACCCTGGAGAAAATAAGACAGAGGGTTCCCCTAAAACACCTGCCAACCAGACAACAGCACCCTCGAGGTAAGAACACTTTGTGAAGAATTAGCAAGATTACAGTGTTTTAATGTAGTTTCAGAAACAAAAAGGATTCTCATGAATTCAAGAAGGGGATACATTTCCATTTTTGAACGATGACGGAAGACCGGTAGGATGATGATCGTTTAGTTATTCTCTCTAAACAAACCACTGAAAAGGGAGAAAATATGACAGACCAGACTGAAAGGTGAATCGCAATTCCACTACATTCACCCAAAATTAAAAATTTTGTCATTAATTACTCACCCTCTTGTCCGTTCCAAACCCACAAAACCTTTGTCCATCTTCGGAACACAAATTAAGATGTTTTTGATGAAATCCGAGAGCTGTTTGACCCTGCATAAACAGCAATGCAACTACTTCAGGGCCCAAAAAGGTATTAAAGGGATGGTTCGGAGTAGAATTGACTTCATTGCTATGCACTCCGAAGCCCATCTAAATACCCCATCCAAAGTTTTTTTTACCTTAGTCGAACATTTATGGAGATATTAGAGTTTTTCGAATTGCTTGTTACAGGAGTGAATGGTACATGTGATGTATCTCGTAAATTGCACCACTAAACGTGCAAGTAATCTTACCAAACTTGTACAGTAGTGTAAATAGGTTATGTACTCACAAAACGCTGCATCAGAACATTTGTAAGTCCACCATGAGTGTTTTAAAAACACGTTTTACCCGAGAACTACTAGTCTCAGAAACTACAAGTCGACGTCACTTCCCTGGTTTGAAAAAAGCACGTAAAAGTCCTCCTACTACATCTGTGTGCATGTCAACTTGTAGGAGGACTTTTACGTGCTTTTTTCAAACCAGGGAAGTGACGTCGACTTGTAGTTTCTGAGACTAGTAGTTCTCGGGTAAAACGTGTTTTTAAAACACTCATGGTGGACTTACAAATGTTCTGATGCAGCGTTTTGTGAGTACATAACCTATTTACACTACTGTACAAGTTTGGTAAGATTACTTGCACGTTTAGTGGTGCAATTTACGAGTTACATCACATGTACCATTCACTCCTGTAACAAGCAATTCGAAAAACTCTTAATATCTCCATAAATGTTTGACTAAGGAAAAAAAAAACTTCGGATGGGGTATTTACATGGGCTTCGGAGTGCATAGCAATGAAGTCAATTCTACTCCGAACCATCCCTTTAAGGGCTTTGTTGAAATAGTCCATGTGACAACAGTGGTTCAACCGTAATTTTATGAAGCTTAAAAAAATACTTTTTGTCCACAAAGAAAACAAAAATAACAACTTAATTCAGCAATTTCTTATCTTCTTGTCAGTCTTTGACGCACGAGTACTACAATGTATGCGTGTGCATTCCTTTGCTATTTTAACAATGTCCTTACCATTAGTGTTGCACACGAATGCGGGATCCAGTCATAAAAACGGAATTTGCTGTATAACACAGAATATCATGAATATCTTTTGGCTATTTAAATATAAATCCTGCATGTCCTTCGTTATCAACATAATCTCTATAACTGCTATGATAATCACTTCATGAGCGGTTTACTGTTACTTTTGAGAAAAAACAGCGTCATGACATATACAGACAGAAACAAAAAGGTCTTCACAGCAACCCTTCAAAATAAACGTTTGGGTTAATTTTGACAGAAATATTACTTAATGTAATGACAGTATTATTAAAATAACATTTAAGAAATATTTACCAGAAAATTGTAACTACACAACATTTTTTTCTGAAAAAAATGAAGAAATAAATAATATAAAAAATGTATTGTTTATAAAATCTAATTAATCTTTATAGTAATAAGACATCCTTTTGATTATTCAAATTTAAAGAAACTAGTAAAATGGAATCCATAAAGTCAGTGGAAAACAGAATCACAGAATTAAAAAAAATAAAAATAAAACTGAATTTGAGAAAAATGAAAAATAAATTTAATTAATTAGGCATGCTTTTTGATCAGTTTTTTATATGTAACCATTAAAATATATCTATAAAAATTAAAAGGGAAAAAAACAGAATCCAGAAAAATGAAAATAAAAAAAACAACATTTGGAAAAAATAAAACAAAATTTGGGAGAAAAGTAAAACAGATTTCATAGGGCCCTATTTATTTAACTTATATCTTTGTTTTTTTGTATTTGTCCTTTAGTTTTTTGCTTCCATCTATGTTCTTATGATTAATAACAAAGATAAAACTTTTCCTGTCCTATGTTTTTGTCATAGTATCGGTTTAGTAGTAGCATCGAGATATTTTAGTCAGGTATTGTATCGAAGTCAAAATCTTGGTATTGTATTGTTGGTATTTTGCTAATGTTAACTGCATCTTTTTAGAATGATTTTTACTCCACTTTTCCAAATGATTCAGTCAAGTTTTACAAGATTTAATGATGAACATTTGTGCTGCACTCTTCTTTTCTCAGCAGCGAGGTGCCTACTGAAGCTCTGGAGAAGCTCAGCATCACAGACAATAGTGAGTCTTCAGCGCCTACAGAAGAGTCGGATGCCACCACTGTGACAGAGACGAGGTAATAGTAAATGTGTATCAACCAGACATTAAACGATAGATTAAAAGCACCGTCCACCCTCTCTAACTCTCTTTTATTCCTCAACAGAGTCGAGGCACCTGCTTCAGCTGAGATCACGCCTAACGGACCGGTCTGAAGGCTCTGGACAGGAGTCCGACCCACTCTCCGCCTCTTCCATTCTGAACCCCCAAACCTCAATACCACTTTTGGTGTTTAAATAAAGAATGCTGCCATGTTATTGGTCCTGGATACTGCCAATCAGCCCATAATTGGAGGAGGAAGCCAGGGGCATGTAACACAAACCAGTAACCAGTACAGTGCTCAGAGGTGTTAGTCTTTTAATCCTTTCAACTTTGTATGAGATATGCACAGTTTTAAATGTAGCAGTGACCGTGTGATTACAGGATCTGTCAGGACTTCTTTTTTTCCTCCTCGGTTTGTGTCCCTTCCTTAATTTTTCTGGATTCGTTTTTTCCGCTCGCAGCCTTGGATGGTCGAAAACAGGGATGTGAAGGTCCTAATTGGAAAGCACAGGCTCATCCTTCACGGCATAACGTCTTGAACATCCTCATGCAAAATCGAAAGCCTCGTTGCCTGACAACAGCCTCTGCGACAATTTACTGTATGTTGAAGCACAACTGAAATGTTCTGTAATGCTTGACACATTTCTGCACAGGTCACCGCCCCGCCAAGATCACTTTTAAGATTTTTTTTAAACACATTATTATGGCCTAATCTCATTAAATCATGTATTTGAATGTTCTGAAGTGCTTTGGGGCGGAAATGAATGACTTGATACTCTGACTTGGTGTCCACGTTGGCACTTGTGCAGTAATGTTTAGCCATTTAATTTAAATTTGACTCATTCGGAAACTATACGTTAGTGGTGGGGGTGTGCCTCTTTGAATTTTTTGGACTTTTTCATTGCATGCAAAACATTATTTATCAAGCATATACAAGCAGCTGTTTTTTTCCGACAAAGCTCTAGCTAGTTAGTCAAGACCTTCTGATTGTATCGAATTACTTTTGTCAGTTTTTTTTCCTCCCCTCAAATCAACTAAACAGTTTCTACCTAATTTTCTAGTGCATTTTATGCTTAAGCTTTCCAAAAATTGAATCATGGGTTTAAAGCTTAAAGTAATCGTAATAACCTTTGCCTTAAGTTGCAAATCCTTCAGAATCCCTGTAACAGGACAGAAGGGTTTGCCTCAAAGCAAACAGGCTTTTTTGTCTGTTTTTAAATCTCAGCTGGTCTCAAAAGAACCGCCCCCACAATTTTATTTGCATCCCTGTCCAGCGCCAACACAGCACATGATTTTTCCCCACCAGAGGCTAAGAAAATTTACCCCATACCAATTACTCCATAGTATATTAACACGTATGAAATACTCCACAGGACAGTATTATGCATCATCAGTTTTTTTTTAAAAACAGAACTTATTATATGCTGTCAGAAAGACTTTTCAGACTTGTCTCAGAACCTTCCGGTAGCTCTCGATGGACATACCAAGATTCACCTCTTTTAATATTTCATCCTGAACATTATGTGATTATTATTTCTCTCTCCAGGAATTTTTTTTGGCTATCACATTTCACTTATCATATCTCTGCAAGCTTACTATGGTACCAAATCTGTTGGATTACAGGATTGGGATATTGCATTATTTATTTTGCACTTGTTGAGGTGTTAGTAAGGAGACCCGCTCTCCCATCATGCGTTGGAACACCGTGTATTTTTTTTCTTTCTTTCTCGCTCTTCGCCTCTGGAGTGTAAATCCTCCATTGACTCTGCTTCTTATATCTATGACATGTTCAAATAGGTTTGTTTCCGAAGCCAAAAGTATGTATTTGCCTTTTTTTTTCTTTTTCTTTTAACTGTTAAAAAAAATCTTATTTTTAACTTTAACCAATATTATTTTACATATTGTAGAGATTCTAATTTATGTGATCTTCAGCAACCAAAATATTGCTCTGTTCAATTCTGTTCCTGTGTCTGGACTGTTTCTGTACATTTACAGATAGAGGTTGAGAATTTGAAGCCTTGTATTCATTTATTGACCCAAGAGAAGTCTCAGTTACACAGCTATAGATACTTAACAGATGATGGTTGTATTACTCTCACAAGCTGCCAAACATTTATTTTTATTTTAATGTGACGGTTCCTGGTTCGATTCTATTACGACAGAAAATAATTTTGACTCGTTCCTCAAATTTGTACAAGCATAGGCATTAACTTAAGAGTTAAAGTTAACTTTAAAAACGTCTTCTTTTTCTAATGTACACAGCGTATATTGTGCCTGTGTGGAATACTTGATTCTAATTGGCCAAGCGCTGTCGCATAAAGCAATGCGTATATAATTACGCTCATCCGATCCGGGAACTGAATGAAACGGCACACTACTATAACGGAAATGGCGCCATCTTGTGTCTCCGTTGTCACTTATAGTAAAAAGACAGAATTCAGGTAAAGATGAGTTAAATATATATCTATATTTAATGTCCGCGTGTTTGTTTTGTGTAAACAAGAACTACCTGGCAAGTAACGAATAAATTCGATTTAAACCGTAGTCCCATTGATAAATGACCAGTTAGACCGTAACTGCGTCTTATGTAATATGTTTTTGGTTTATTAGAAAATGAAAGACGTCGAAATTATTCTGTGGTAACTAACAGCATTGAACCTGGAACATTTTTTGTACTGCTGTACAAGCTCCCTACAATAATCTCCCCCTCAAATATTGACCTTGATTGAATTTCATGCACTTGTAAATAGGTTATATATCCTCCATGTTATAATAATGATGTTGGATTTGAGGAGGTGGAGGGGCAGGACACATGCTGCAGGATAAATGAATTATTTCATGTTTCAGAGCACTTCAAGTTCCCTTCGTTTTAGAGAATTAGTATATTGAGACAAGGAGTTTGTCAGAATATAAGGTATTCATTGATGGCATAAACAGTAGTTCTCAGCACATTGACATTTGTATAGACTGGGTCTGTACATGATATTGTTGCCTACATCAGTACCTATATATTTTGATATTTTCAGAATGGAATAAATCTGTTATTGAGAGAAATTACTTTCATCAGTTAAGCCAGCGGAGTGATGAAGTTTGCCAACTGCCATCCCTTTCTTGTGCAGCTGTGTACTTTGAAACCTTCTCTGGTCTTTTCTTAGGCTAATGAGAGCCGAATGGACGCCTTCCAGGAATCTACAAACTCCTTTATAAACACATGTACCATTTTGGATGCGTGCATCAGGCTTTGATGAGGCAGAACAGATGCTAGGGTTATTCTAGGGGGTTCTCAGCCTTAATCTAAACAGAGGTAAGACAAAACCCAGGAATGAAAGCAACAACCTTCATTTTTAATACGAAACTTTTTTACAAAAGAATCTTAGAGCCATTGCGAAAGACTGCAATCACACAATACACAAATTACTTGATTTAAACCTATTTTATACTAGAGAAATCTTCAAAACAGCTTTACACATTAAGGCCATGACATGCAACATCAATGATTTCACACAAAACTCTAGAAGAGTCTAGATAAAATCACTTAGCACATTTGATAATTGTGTTAAATAAGGCACACAACTGGTTTTCTTACAAAAGAAATGGGGTTCAATCCACAGCTTCACAGTATATAGGTAAAATCGTGCAGGGAATTATCAACAAACGTAGAGATCATGGGCTTTGTGTTGTGACATTTATGTCATGGTAAGAGAAAGCGCATACTATTGACACTGCAGAAGGTACAATTAGGAATATAAGCAGTTATGATATTGTTATTGCTTGCTATAAACACTAACAGCATGTAACTAACATCTGCTAGACATACAGCTTACATAATCTCTATCAACACAATAACTGATGGAAATTTTTTGAACTCCCTATATGTAACAACATTCCCAAAAGCTACGGATAAAATGGCATTAAACTGGAGACAGTAGTTAAACAGTAGCAGGTCAAAAACCAACAAAAGTCTATAGCTCAACCCATCACACACCAGAGACATGGGTGTTTTTAAATTCAAGAATTTAAAACAAGATTCTTCATTAAAGCAATAAAGTCCAGCAGTCAAAATACCTTTGCCTGTATAAAAATAAATATAACCATAAAGCAATAAATACATTCTGGTGACAGCAGCCCTCAGCCATTTCACTTCAATCCAGTATGATCAACATTTTTAGAGTGTCATAGTGCAGTGATAAATATGAGGGCAAAACCTCTCCCTTCATTATTTGTGAAGAAAAAAAAAAACGGTACACAAGAAAACATGCAGTAAATCTTCTGAGTCGATATCACTCTTTTCCTTATGACACTGGAGCCTCATAAATGGCAGAAATCTTGCTGTTTATGGACCAGTTATTAAAAAAACCTACAAATCAAGTCTCCCACAGGCATGGAATTTTAAGACTGGGTTTCCAGGGCTGGAAAGTTCACAACAAATAGCGAAGTTGTAGATATTTCTAAGGTGAATATAGTGATTTTCAGCAGTACCTGGCTACATATTGCTCTTTGTGAGTCTAATCCATGAGCAATTGGTAGAAATGAGAAAAGTAAAGAAAACTCACTGGTTAAAAGTAGTGGGAACTAAAATAAATACAAATACAGAGCAGCAAATGCTCTGCAGCACTAATAGCGAGATTTAAAATGCAGGAAGTCCAACATCAAATTTAAAGTCTGTATTCTACTCTTACCTGCGTCATTGTCAATGCTAACTGAACAATACAACATTGCATGTTCAATTTTGAATTCTCCAATCTTCTCTAGGCTGCACATGAAAATGCGAAATGGTTGATTCTACTCATGTTTTACAGGAATGCATCCTTCCATCTCCAGAACTTCAGGCCAGCCTTCATATTTGTTGGTCTCTGCATTGTTCTTGATGTGCTGGAGACCAAAGAGATGATTTATTAGATATATAAAATATTAACCCAAAATTTAAACAAGACATGGCCCCTCTTTAATACGGGCTGCGGCCTGAAATCGAAATACAAGCTAAATTTACCTGCTCAAAGGGGCTCTTTGTCTTGATCCCTTTGCCTCCAACAAACACCCAGTTATCTCTGAATCCCAGTATGCTGATGCTTGTGCTGCCCAATTCTGCTATCAGATTTCTGGCCTCTTCATTTAGCCTGTTCATAATTAAAAAAAACAAAAACAAACAATAAATAGAGAAGCCGAGACAGATCTGTAAAGTCTAACCAGATATTTAGAGAAGTGACTCACTTTGTTGCAGGATCATCAAAAGTGGCCATCATGACAATACTTCCATCTTCTATTTCCTTCAAGAATTTTATAAGCTGGTTCACATCTAGATAAGAATAAACATTTAAAAGATTTTGCATGTGACTCATAAGGAAACTTCAAGTACTTGACCATGCCCAGTTTGCAAATACACACATGCTCTTACCAATTAAACCATAACATTGCGGCCCTGTTTTCAGCTGGTAATAAAATTAGTCCCTTGCTGTCCACTTAAAACTCAACCGGGGGTCAGAAACCACTCAAGAGGCCTCAGCATACTTCCAAGTGGGCACCAAGATAATTTGTAATGATTTAAAATACACTTTAAAACTTTAAACTTTAGTTTAATTTGTTCCTGCGACAACTGTCATGTTTATTTAAAAGGATAGTTCACCCAAAAATGAAGATTTTGTCACTAATTACTCACCGTTATGTCATTCCAAACCCGCAAGACCTTTGTTCATCTTTGGAACACCAATTAAGATATTTTTGATGAAATCCGAGAGCTTTATGACCCTGCATAGACAGAAACGCAACTGACACGTTCAAGGCCCAGAAAGGTAGTAAGAACATTATTAAAATAGTCCATGTAACTTCAGTGGTTCAATCGTAATTTTACAAAGCTACAAGAATACTTTTTGTGCACAAATGAAACAAAAATAATGACTTTATTCAATATTTCTTCTCCCCCAAGTCCCTATCTTCCGCCATTGGTGAGAGTACCACAAAGCATTTTTACAAGCAGATGATTGCGCACACACGTGGTACTCTCGATAATGGCGGGGATGTGATTTGGAGGAGAAGTATTGTTGAATTAAGTCGCTATTTTTGTATTCTTTGAGCACAAAAAGTATTCTCGTAGCTTTGTAAAATTACGGTTGAACCACTGATGTCAAATGGACCATTTTACCGATGTCTATACTACGTTTCTAGGCCTGGGAACATTTCAGTTGCGTTGTTGTCCATGCAGCATCAGAAAGCTCTTGGATTTAATAAAAAATAACTTAATTTGTGTTCCGAAGATGAACAAAGGTCTTACGGGTTTCCAACAATATGAGGGTGATAAATGACAGAATTTTTTCATTTTTGGGTAAACTATCCCTTTAAAACTCAGGGATCCCACAGTCTCACAGAGAAATGTGTGAGGCAAATTTAAAAGTGTGACTTTTTAAGCTTTAAAAAGTCATGGAAATTATTAAAAGCAATAAAATGTCCCTTCTAATTAGGTCAAGCACTAAAATATTTTAGAAACTGAATGGGGGGTATTTTAAGTTTTTACCCTGTAATCATGAATGACAATTAAAGTCGTCTAAATTAATCAGTCATAAAGATCAGTTCTTAAAATTCCAATATTATGGAATTAAATTATTTTCATTTTAATTATTAATTACTTCATTTTTTTTTTTAATACATTGCTGCTTCTAATTTCTGAAAATAAAAACAGTTGAAAATGAATTACTTTGTTTTAACTGCATAAGTATCTGAAATATCTTAGGTGCCTTCAAACATTGAGTCCCCATTAAAGGATTAGTTCACTCCTGAATTAAAATGTCATTTTATGGTGATCAACGGGTTGAAGGTGCAAACTGCAGTTTCAAAGTCACTTCAAAGGGTTCTACACAATCCCAACCGAGGAATAAGGGTTCTTGTCTAGCAGAACGATCAATCATTTTCAAGAGAAAAAAAACTAAATTCTATACTTGTCAACCACAAATACTCATCTTGCACTAGCTCTGCAATGCCTGTCTACGACTTCACGCATTAAGTAATCATGTTGGAATGGTCACGCTTGGTTATTTCTTCATCTGTGTACTTCGGTTCAAAAAGGTAGGGTAGGGCGAAAAACTAATTTTCTCCTCCAACTTTGAGGAGAACTTACTTTTATTTGCATGTTTGCTTTGTAAACACTGGGTTGGTACTTCCGCCTATGTCATGCATGCATGATTAAGTAATGTGGTAGAGCCCTTTTAAGCTGCAATGAAAGTGCAATTTGAACCTTCAACCCATTAATCCCATTGAAGTCCACAATAGGGAAAAAAATCCTGGAATTTTTTCCCTCAAAAAGCTTAATTTCTTTTCGACTGAAGAAAGGCATCTTGGATGACATAGGGGTGAGTACATTTTACTTCTAGAGTGAAGTAATCCTCTAATTACTTCCTCTAAGTAACACTCACAATTCTCAACCACTTCTCCTATGACTCTTTTTTAAGTGTCCAAGATCAATAACAATACAAATGCAATGTGGTCATATGCATTTCGGATTACGTCTGAATGTGATTTAGGTGATCAGACAAGAAAAGGCTTGAATAGAGCGCATTACTGCCCAGTGCCCACCCACTTTTTAACGGAAGTATTTTACCATAGAGATTTTTTAAATGTCTTAATTAAAGCGCTATAAGCCATGAACCAAGCCAACCAGCTATGAGGAGAATCACAACCATACAAACTTATATTTGAAGCCAAAAGTATATAAAAATGTGACAAAAAGACATTTATCTAATGGCTGTAGTGAGATGATCACCCAAGATAGAGTTTAATACAAGTTTAAACAGAAGCCAGACACATACAATATGCATAATTGTAAACAAGATATGACATGTATAAAGAGATTTACCTCCAGACCACATGTCAAAGGAATCCATCTTGGTGAGCTCGCCGGTCTTCCCTGTACACAAGCCAACTTCTCTCAGTATGTAGTAACAAATAATTTGCCAACATACAGTCACTGTGTTCAGTTAAAAAGGTTATACCATCTACAGGTTTCTAAAGACAAAAAGGAGGCATACCATTGATCAAAGCAATGTTTATACCCCGTCCAACGTTGTTCTTTACTCCACTCATTATTCTGATAAAAGATAAAGAAGAAAGAGTTCAAACAGCAGCAGTCAAATACACTACCAGTCAAAAGTTTTTGAACATTTAATGTTTTTTAAAGAAGTATCTTCTGCTCACCAAGCATGCATTTATTTGATCCAAAGTATAGCAAAAACAGTATAATTTTGAAATATCTTTTACTATTTCAAATTTTCCATTTAAATATATTTTAAAATGTAATTTATTCCTGTGATCAAAGCTTCTCACGTTTCCTCAATTTTAGTATTTTTCTATATGTTTATGCAATAGTGCTGCACAATTAGAGATTGTGTAAAACCTACACATTGTCCTGAAAACACATTTTCGGGCCCACAACGCTGGCTGCTCCACTGGTAATCTTAAAGGCAAAATGGCCCTCCGGACAGGATTTGGAAAGGCCGCATTTGTGGCGCGGAGGCCTGGTGGCTGAAAACAACACCAATACATTTATAAACACAGACATTTTTACTATTTGAAAAGGAAAAAACAAAACATTTTGGCTATGTTCCAATCTTCAGTCAGCACATTTTAATATTTGTTTATATTTTTTTACACATAAACTAGACAGGTCTCTTCATGCTCAATTATGTCTCTGACATAATTCTTAAGTTGATGAAACAATAAAAAGTAAATCAAGAAGCTAACACCTACATGCCATTCATACCACTGCAGGAAAGTTTAATTACATGAACCATTAACCTACATATGTCTCACTCATACTTTTAATACTCTGCAGTAACATGTAAGACAATGACTGTTACAAAGTTACATGTTTTTAATTCCTCATTTACATCTGCACCGTTTCAAGAGGAGCTTGTTCATCTAGTCCCGTCAACCACCTTTAAGGATTAAACTCCATCCTCAATTCTCCTATGTAGTAAAAAACTGCAAATATGTACTTACGGACAGTCTCTGCGGGTGCGTACCGTGCTGTAGAGAAACAGATGTCGATTAGCAAATAGCAATGTGCCAAGTCAAACACAGAAAACCCTAACTCATTCCTTAACCAAACAAATGCATTATCTTACTTTCTTAACAAAATATATGTGCAGTTTTATATCAATATGTTCTGTTTGTGTTGGAGAAAATGGCTGCATGCATAAACTCACCAAATACTTTCCCCAGTTTAAAATTCATATTGCTCTCTAATAGCTCAAATGCCAGGAACACCGCTAGAAATAAGATAGAAACCAGCACTGCCAGTTTCAAAAGTCCTGTAAAAAAAAAAAAAAGAAAAAAAGTCCATAATATTTTTCATATAATATTATCATAGTAACAATGGCGTAGTATTTAATTTCAGCTGTTTTGTTCACTTTTGCACAATAAACAATTGTGCAATGTCTTAAAGCAAAACGTATTTGCACTGCTATTACTCATATATACACAAAAGACCAAATATTTGCCTTCGGTTACATGTAATATATACTTTAGCAGATTTCATACTGAAAGAAACGGGACAAACCTCCTGCTCGCATCATCCTGACGGCTTTGCAAGCACCAGTCAACACACTGAGAACCAGACACCTGACATGAGATCAGATATCATTATATAACAAAAGCACAAATTCCTAAATATTCCAAATACAATTATGTTACCTGCAGGAATTTACTCAAGATTAATGTTTGTTACACAGCGAAACAACGACCAGACTGACTAACAGACCTATAATTGGCTGATTTAGATTCATAATTAACACTTATGTAACCTGATTATCCTTTCAGCTAAGCATTTATTTTATTTGACTACTTTAAGCTGTTAAACACATTTTATCATGTTTAACTAAACCACGTAATTATACAATTTATGAATGCATTAAATTGTTTATGAATAAAATGAATGAAATTTCTGTTATCAACTATTTTAGTAAATTCTAATATAGTGTTAAGCATCCTAATTGTTATTATTATTAAATTGTACTCTGCTTTGCAGATATCAGTATCAGTATTTTACATAAATCTGTAGCAGTCTTCACCTGTCTGAAAATGAGCCAATAAAACATCTACTAAAATGTTAGCTTTAACTTCACATCAAGGTCTAACATGTAAAACAAACACACACATCCCGAAAACCTCTAAGTATGCCTGAAAAAGATGCCAGAAGCGATTTAAACGTTTGTGTGAAGTTTGGTGTCAGTTGACAGCAGTAAAAGTGACAATAGCCGTTAGCATGAGGCGAGTATACAAACAAAACACAAGAATAAACCTTAAAACAGATGCATAATATGAATTCAGAAACATAATGTAACCCAACGAATGTACTTTTAGACTAATATTAAATAAAGACGTGGAGAATAGAAAGAAGTACCTGATGCCACGGCGACACAACGCTGAGTATCCTTACACATCCGGTTTCGCCAGAGGGGAGGGGCGTGCGTGTGTGCATGTGCACTGCGTACGTGTGTTTGAGACGGACACGCCCACACGGGGGCGTGCACTAGCTACAGGTCGCCCTCTCAAACTACTTAGCGTTTTATATGTATTTTTCAAGAACTAGTTACACTGGTTTTAGTCTCTAATTCAAACAGAAGGCATTTTAAAGCCTTTTGGAATGAATGAAAAGTTAGGCTATATCTAAAAATGAACAGAATATTCCAACTGCTTGTAAAGACGTTGGGTTATAAAGTAGTAAGCTGATTAAATAGGAAACTATAGACATGTGTTTTTTATTATTTTGTCATATAAAATGCATTGCTTAAGTGTTCTTGAATTTTGAGTCAGATGAGTGAAGATGTGTGAGAGTCTCTGGTTGATGTTGGTTTGTAGTATATGTGTGGGAGTGTGTGTTAGTGAAGAGGTGTGAGGTGAGTGTATGCTCATGTGAGGTGTGTGGTTTGTTTGTTTTCCAAGACAGACAACTGTTTGGTCTCTTTTTTGTTTGATATTTTTCTGTAGTGGTATTTAACTAGCGGTAGAGCAATTTTCTGCAAAATTATGCAACGTGACATACTTTATTCTATATAAAGCAAATAAAAAAATATAAAAATACACTAGCAGTCAAAAGATTTTTTAAGAAGACTCTTCTGCTCACCAAGCCTGCAATTATTTGATCCAAAGTGCAGCAAAAACAGTTACATTTTGAAATATTTTTACTATTTTAAGATGTATGTTGTTTTCTATTTGAATATATTTTAAAATGTCACTTATTTCTGTGATTTCAAGCTGAATTTTTATCATTACTCCAGTCACATCATTGTAATAGATTTGCTGCTCAAAAACTGATTTTCTGAGGTTTTGTTTATGAATAGAAAGTTCAGAAGTACAGCAGTACAGCATTTATCTGAAATATAAATATTTTGTAACATTTTAAATGTTTTTTCATCACTTTTGATCAATTTAAAGCATCCTTGAAAATTAAATTAAATTAAAAAGAAAATAAAATGTCATAAATGTTTCTTGAACAGGAAATCAGCATATTAGAATGATTTCTGAACGATCATATGAACATATTCAAATATAATGCAGTTATTTTAAATAGTAAAAAAAAAATCACAATATTACTGCTTTTGCTGTATTTTGGATCAAATAAATGCAGGCTTGGTGAGCAGAAGAGACATTAAAACATTAAAAATCTTATTGTTCAAAACCTGGTGTGTATTAAATAATACACTTATTATGGTGTATTAACAAAATTCTTTAAATGTGGATAATAGGATAAGCACAAATAGCAGATTTTTAATTGTATTTTAATTTATTTACAATTCAAAAACAGTAGATTGGTCTATTAAAAAACATAATCCCAAAGCTCAAGGAGGATTGCCAGCAGCAGCCTGAGGGAATATGAATAATTCCAGTGCAAAAGACAAAGAGGGTGAAAGTGAATTCATTCGTAATGATTAATCTCTGGTCCCTGTATAAGACACTTAATAGGACAAAATAAGACCTGACCGCAGCAAGATACCTTATGCCTCGGTTTAAAAAATGCAGTACACCATTATTTCCAAGTGCTTATCGTCCAGTTACAGCGCCTGGGTTTGAGATTCATTTGAAACAATTCACACTTGTCTGCAAAGCCTGAGTAGTTCCCAGAGTTTAAATGTTGTTCATTCAATGAGATCCTACGAAAGACATAAAAAGTCAGTCAAATTCAATGAATACAGGGGAGGATAATATTGATTGATTCATCAAGCTCACATCATCTGAGTCCTCCTGCCCTTGGAAGCCATTTAGTTTGCTATTGGGGCTGTTCTCATTGCTAACACACAGATCGTCTTCTTGGAGTTGCAGAGCCGAAAAGCGATAAGCAGGTGACCTGCAGAGGGCAGAATGTGACCAATAGAGAATCTAACTTCTGCAAGGCTCTGTTGTAGGAGAAATACCGAAGGTGGCCTCAAAATGAATGTAATATTAATTTTTATCATGTGGCCTTACCTTTGCCTACAGTTTATCCTCCTTGAAGAGATTATTAAAGCTGCAGTAATTACCAAACCAATTACTCCCACACAAGTACACACTACAATAAGAGCCAGCATGCCCGGCTGCAAATAGAAAGACAAGAAATGCATTTATCCGGTTTATAAATCGTGTTTTAATGTCTTAATTTAATATTAATTTAATAAACAAATTTCATAATGATATTCAGAAATACAACACTCTTGCTCATACTGGTTAAGCAAACTGTATTTATGCTCTTTATATTTTAACATACATGGTAAGTGTCACATGTTTGTTCTGTTGTGTTCCTGTCTGAGTTTGTTCCTCATTTGTTCCCATGGTTTTTGATTAATTGCTACACACCTGTTTCAGTTCTCCCTAATTAACCTTCTAGTATTTAAGTCCTGCGTTATCCCCATTTCCTTTGTCTGCTATTAGATGTTCCCATGTGTGTGATTCTCCTTGCTCTCCTGTATTTTCGTTGTGGATTATATTAAAAGACTGCATTGGAATATTCTTGCTTCGTGCTCTTCCCTTAAGCCACACAACCCGTGACAGAATAGCAGACCAAACAACAGTTTATTTGCGGCGTTTTTTCTTCCTTTTGTTTTGGTTTGTTTCTTTTTTTTCTTCCCTCTCCCGGAATGGATCTGCCAGCAGTCCAACTCCTCTGCCTGAAGCAACAGGACCGTTCGCTGGAGGACCACACAAGGGACTTTTTAGATCTGGCGTGTCTTACACACTTCCCGGATCGCTCGCTCAGTGTTTTCTATCACGCCAGCCTGAGCGAGCCGTGTAAGGCACGCCTACCAGCGAACGGTCCAAGGGAGGATTTCGCCGCCTTCGTGGAGTGGGCGCTGGAGAGTAATGGACTGTATTTCTCCGTCTGTCCTGTTCAGGAAGACCTCTCCAGCCCCACTCCCGATCCAGAGCCCAGCCAGCTTTCATCACCCCGCAGCACGGAGCACAAGCCAGAGCCCACCGCAGCCGCACAGCCAAAGCCCGTAGCGATTAAAGCGCCACGATCTGCCGCAATTAAAGCGACAGAGGACATCATCGCCCCGGAGATTGAGCCTGATGACGCGACTGACCAGGTGTGTGAGCCGGCTACACTGTGCAACACCGTAGGAGTCCTTGTGGAGATCGAGGGCTTAGAGGGAGGTCCCGCCCACACTCCTAACACTGAGGGTGAGCTGCAGCTGAGCTATGGATATTATCATAAAGAACTTTTGGAAATATTTGAAGTGGATCTTATAGACTGGTTTGGGGAGATATTATCCAGCTCTCCTGTGTCTCCGCTGGTTCCGTCCAGCTCTCCTGTGTCTCCGCTGGTCCCGTCCAGCTCTCCTGTGTCTCCGCTGGTTCCGTCCAGCTCTCCTGTGTCTCCGCTGGTCCCGTCCAGCTCTCCTGAGTCCCCGCTGGTTCCGCCCAGCCGTCCAGAATCTCCGCCAGTCACATCCAGTCTTCCAGAATTTCCGAAAGCTCCATCCAGCCGTCCAGAATCTCCGCCAGTCAAGTCCAGTCTTCCAGACCCTCCGCTGGTCCCGTCCAGCCGTCCAGAGTCTCTGAAGTTCCCACCCAGCCTCCCTCTCCCGCCTCCACTCAAACCAGCCAGTTCCTCAGCCCTGTCTCTGCTAGTGCCTGTCTGTCCCTCAGCTCACCCTCAGGCTGCGCCATCTAGGATTGTGGATCCATCTCGGGACTTCCAGGCTCCAGCTCCGCCTAGGCGGGTCGATCCCCAGTCTCTACCTCCAGCCTCCGAGTCCTGGACTCCACCTCGGTCCTCCGACCCTTCGGCTCCGCCTTGGCTCCTGGCTCCCTCATCTCCACCATGGCCCGTCATCCCACCAGCTCCACCGGGCTCCCTCGTCTCTCCGGCTCCGCCTTGGTCAGTCGTCGACCATCCGCCGCCTCGGGACTCCATTCCTCCGGCTTCGCCTTGTCACTCTGTCCCTCCGGCTCTGTCAGGCTCCTCCTTCCCTCCAGCTCCGCCTTTGTCCTCTGTCGCTCCGGCTCTGCTGCGGTCTTCCGGATCCACATCTCCGCCTCATTCGCCTGAGCCATCAGCTCCGCCTTGGCCCTCTGGACCCTCTGTGTCACCCTGGCTCTCCGTCTGCTCGGCTCCACCTGGGTCACCTCTGCCAGTAGCTCCGTCTCCATCGCTCGTCCCCAGGGTGTCATCTGCCATCTCTCCACCATGGCTCCTCCCTCCTTCGACTCCGCCCTGGGGCCTCGTCCTGGCTGGTCTCTGGACTACCATCTGGCTCCTCCTGCTTCTGGCTCCTCCCTGGCTCCTTCCTCCATCTACTCCACCCTGGCCTCCTGAACTTTACTCCTTTCCCATTGCCTGCCCTTCGCCTGCCCCACGCCCGCCTCCTGAACCCCCACCCTCCCTCCTCTGTTGGACTCTTTGTCGGCGCGAGGACGCGCCTTTCCGGGAGGGGGCGAAATGTCACATGTTTGTTCTGTTGTGTTCCTGTCTGAGTTTGTTCCTCATTTGTTCCCATGGTTTTTGATTAATTGCTACACACCTGTTTCAGTTCTCCCTAATTAACCTTCTAGTATTTAAGTCCTGCGTTATCCCCATTTCCTTTGTCTGCTATTAGATGTTCCCATGTGTGTGATTCTCCTTGCTCTCCTGTATTTTCGTTGTGGATTATATTAAAAGACTGCATTGGAATATTCTTGCTTCGTGCTCTTCCCTTAAGCCACACAACCCGTGACAGTAAGTGATTTCACTTTATGTTTTTTGGCTGTATAGTGAATAATGATTGTCATAAGAAATGGCCACTTACTGAACTCTCAGTATGCAAATTTGAGGAAGCTGATGAAGTGTCCTTCCCACAAAGCTCTTTGAAAGCATCTTCTCTTTTCGGAGGGCTGAAACCCCCTTCACATTTATCGCCAGGAATCTTACGATACCTGTTTAACAGAGTGGTATAATTATAACATCAAATGTATGTGCGTGTGCATGTGTTTTACAATTTTGTTATATGAAAAACAAGATATATTTCACAATCACCCTGAACTCTGAAGTTCATCCAGCTCCCCATTAAAGCAAATATCCTTGGTTTGATTCAGAAAGTCAGGTTGTAGAAGACACTCCGAGGTGTTTTCATGCTGATAGAAACCGTACTCACTGTTAACAAGAGAGATGTTCAGAAAACACTTTTTCTTGGCCACAAGCAGAAGTCCAAACCTCAGTGTGGTGCAATTTTTCCTACCACATGTAGTCGTCTCTAGTGCAAGGACATGGCCGCTGCTGCCTGCTGACCACATATCCTCTTCCATTTCTGCATGCTGAAAGTTTCTTCAACCTTCTAAACGTCTCTTTGTAGCCCAAGAGGCATCCGTCTGTTTCTGGGTCAGAGTCATAGTCAGAGTGCGCCAACCACTGCACATAGTCCTGTTCACCACCTAGGAAAAGAGATGATTTGAACAAACCCCTTAGACTAAATATTGCATTGTCACTGTCATTAAACTCTAGATGGCGCAGGCTGATGAGTCATTAACGCAAACTGATGATATTCAAAGCGTTAAACTACTTTGCACAAGCTGATTGGTTCATGTTGCAAACGCAGCCAATGAGCTTGCTGGTTTGCATTTAAATGACTGTTTAGCATTCTCTAGAGCATTTCGTAGTGTCCTTGAAACTCTCAGAGTTCCTCTGAAACCCCAGCTCAACCTGTTTAGTTCTGCTACAGGTTTTTTTTTTACTGTGTATGCATACATTTTTTTATTTAAAAACAAACTTGTTCATCCAGTTCCTTTTTTTCAAAGCAAAAAATTGTGTAATTATATAGTTATGCATTAGAAGGGGGTGTTCCAATACTTTTGGCAATATAGTGTATATGCTACAACCAAGAACACAGATTGTAAAAATTTAGTTTTTACAAAAGAACTGTATTTTTTTCTTCTTAAGGCAGTGACACGATGCTGATGGGCTTATGTTTTTGAGCACCTGTCGAGCTGTCTTTGTCTGTTAGCCAATATTATTGGTAGTGTGTTCAGCACTTTTGGCACTAGTCCGACCCCCCGCCAAAGCTTTTAGTCTGACTGAGTATTAAATTGGTGACAGAGCTTGTTGGTAAAAGAGATCACTCCAATTGGTTGTTCAGCTAAGTGCACGGGAAGAAAAACAGAAGCGGCAAAAGCAACCAAACTACGAAGTTAAGTGGACTAAATTCTATGCAAGTGCTGCTTTGTTTACAGTTTGTATATCCACAGTCCAAGCTATTCCAGTTTCCCTTACTAAATGGGAAATACAGATGACTGCCACCTGCTGGTATGGAGAGTTATTTCCTGTCAGGCAAGAGAAAACGCACTGCAAAGACTACAGTACAGCCAATGAGCAACTAGGCTCATTGGCTGTACTGTAGTCTTTGCAGTGTGTTGCAAGTGCAACTTTTTGGTTCAGGTGAAGATGACGTGATGACTTTCGTAGCCACTATTCTTTGATTTGTATCTAAGCTTTGATGATGTAGTATACTTATTACACTATTTGAGTTTAATTCTTGAAACGTTGCTTACATTCTCTGGTGAGCAGGTGTTCAAAGTCTATGGTGACAGCCACCCACATGGGCTGATCATCATCATCTGGGCGGTAGCCGAAAATGCTGATATTCATTGTTTTAGTGCCTGGCTCAGATGCCAGTCCTGCCAAAAAGATTGGGTGGTCTGTGAAATTAAATACGTTCCAGCACTGTCCTTCATCTGTGGAAAACCTGAAAACATCAAACACAGTCACATATGACAGTGACCACAAATTATGCATTTGTTCTTTCAGAACAAGAACGATGTGTAAAGCCCGGTTCAGACTACATGATTTAAGCCCGATTTTGGTACGATCTGCTTGGTGTAGGGCGTTGTGGGGATTAATAAATGACAGCGGGTGCTGGGAAGCAAGATTCAATAATTTCTTCTTGTGTAGTGTGTCATAGTGGATGACAACTGACGCCACATCTGCAATGCTTCACCGCATAACCACTGAAAGATTACCATGTTTAAATTTTTTTGGTCGTCCACGATGAGTTTTGTCACATCTGTGACACAGAAGCACAGACGCGCATTCGTGCATGCTTTCAAACATTCCGAAAAGAAAGAGAAACAATGGTATTGGTCCTGCTCGGTGGAATTTTACAATGGAGGTAATGTTGGTGGACCTATGGCAACAATATTCCTGCATTCATGATGTTTCCTTAAGGGAATACTATGACAGACTGAAAAAAAAAGGTCAAATAAAAACCATTTTACCTCAGTTGACTCTGACAGTCCATACTGCTTTTATACTGTCAGGTTTTATTTCTTTTTTGGGCTTTTCTGACAACAAGACAGCAAACGCTGTTTGGTAGCCAGTGTTTGTTTACACTCATGGCACCTTCTATCTAGTCATGCACTATTGATGACAGCATGCATGCTGTTAAAGACTGTTGTAACGGACAAAAATCGTATAGTCTGAACTGGGCTTAATACAACTGCAGGCCAAGTGATAGTGTGTTACTTTATTGAGCTGATCTCTCTGTCTCTATGCGCCTCCACGGCCACTATCAGGCCTCCAGAGTCCAGGATGCTGTAGTGGTGAGGTCCTCTCAGAGTCCCCCACCAGGTGTAACCTCCATCCCCAGACACATACACATCCGGCCGGGCAGCTGAAATGGAGTCACCAACGCTTCCTGCAGTAACATTTAACATTCTGATGAGTTTGAATGTTTATTTGTGGAAGTTGTGGAGATAGGTAGTAGGGACTAGTACCATGGGCGATAACCAGACCAATGGCGGTAGGTTCAGAGAGAGGCAGCATAGGAGTGATTCCACTAAAGTGACTATGTTCTCCGTGAATGTGCAGGTTACACTAGAAAAAAAAAAAACGGAAACAATAACATGCACATATTTACAGTAAGGCTGAATATGATGTAAATTATGTCTCTTACTGAGATATGTAGTAGAAAACATATTAAAGATTGTATGTTATTTAAGAAATTGACATCGTTTTATTTTGGACTATGGGGGGCCGCCATTATTTTGATGATGTGAAATGGCTGAACTCTGAGTGACTGGTGCTACCTGTTCCTATTTTTACTGCAACACAACTCCGCAAATAAAATACTGATATAATGACCAGCTTACAGGTGGCAATGGATATAAGCATAGACTTAAACCAAATGCCGTACTATAGTTTTTCTCCTGTCAGGATGGCATCTACCGTTTCTTGTCTCTGCCATTTGTAAGCTCTTTCGGTAGCTGTGGTCTACTAAAAGTCTCAAAGGCATCAGGGCTGAAGTGGAGAGAACAAAGTCATAGGTCTTTAGGAAGTTTTATTCGTCCACAGACATCTTCCCACTCTTTTCTCCTCTTCTTATCACTAGAAAAGCAGTGAAGACTTGGGTCACTTCTCTTGTTGCCCTTTGACTGAAAATTACAAACAAAAGCTGTACAGTGTGGCATTGTATCAGTATTTTATTTTCCCAGTTGTTTTGCAGTAAAAATAGCAACAGGTAGCACCAGTAGCTCACGGAGTGCAAACATTTGAAGTCACTGAAATAATGGTGCCCCCATTGTCCAAAATATGTATAAAACTATATGGATTTTTTAAATAATGTAAATCTTTCATGGGTTTTCTTTTCCAATATTACATTATGCTTGGATGTATGTCACAAAATGGAGGGAAATATCTGTTTTACTTCTGTTTCATTGCTTTAAAGGATATGAAAATTGGTCTTTTAACTTTAATGTAATCATTTAAAGTTGCCTTGTGTGAAATGTTCATCCAATTATTGCCAATTTTAAAATGTTCAATATGTTCTTGCCTAACTTCCTGCTTAAACAGAAAATACATCAACAGAGCATGAAAAAAACATACTTATTGAAAGCGTAACCAATAAAATGCAATTTCTCGTCATCACTCAGTCCTTAGCAGTTACCTTTTTCGAGGTTTCTGGACAATTCACATTCTCTGGCTTCCTCAGAAATCTCCATCGCCCGCCTCTGTCGTATGTAATGACTGAACGAATGCGCCCATCTGCAGTCCAAGATGAGTTTGATATCTTTTAATAATGACATACAAGCATCGCCAATACAAGTTTGACTGGCAATTTGGCACTTGAATGGATAGTTCACCCAAAAATTTTAATTCTGTCATCAGTTACTCAACCCCATAAGATTTAATTTAGGCTTTTTTAAATGTACATAGATGGAGCACATCAAATGTGGTAAACAGACACTGTTGAAAAAACAGCATATGCTGGTTAGGTATGTTCTGAAGCATGATAGCTGGTTTAAGCTGGTCCTTAGTTGGTTATAAAATGGTCCTAAGCAACTAGCTCCTGGTCAGAACCAGCTCATAACCAGCTCAGGACCATCTCAAACCAGCTGCAATGCTTCAAAACATACCTAACCATCATATCCTGGACTTTTCAACAGAAGAAGCTCAGATGTCCTTCTTTGACACAGAATTTTCATTTCTGTACTGATTAGGCACATTTAAGACAAATAAATAACATGAAACAAGTGTTCGTACCCTCCTCCAGTATGTTGGTGAGATAGACCCCTCTCAAAGACGTAACATTAGTGAAATCGCTCTTCCCCTCCCCGCCGAACAGGTGGCGCTCCAGAGACTTCGAATACAGGATTCCACGGTCATCAGAGGTGTAGATAGTCCCAAAATATGTGTCTTCTGTAAGCATGTGAGATCACATCACATACAAACACTCCGCTGACACAGCCTTCTCTCAGACAAGATAAGAGATCAGCCATAAGCCATCATTATTCACACACATACACAGCAAACCCATCTAACCGGCTTCGTGTGACAAAATGTGAATCGAACATCCAGTGAGAAACAGATCGACATATAAAAAGGCATGATGGGACATAAGATAACTCTTCACATGAGCCATGGACTGTATGTGATACATACATGTAAATACAATGAGGGGTGTATTTGTGTGTAATTTCCTCTAGTGTGACAGTGAAGGCCTGACTGAAAGACTACACCATCCTCACTCTTATCTGTTTCTAGTGATCGTCGCAGCACAAAGACCTCCAGACTCCAAGATGAATAGTGTACACACTGACCCAAAAGAGTCTAGCATTTTGTGCAGAGACATTCTATGATATGTCAGCATAAAGTGGAACTTGCTTGGCAAGTCCAGCCTCCTCACTGTTAAACTGACAACGACAGTGGTTGAGCTGTTAAATAATACTGATACTTTTTTTTTTTACAGGATGGAGAAAGACAGAGGAAGTTAAAAAGCGCGAAACAGAACCTCCAGGGTTGTCCACATGCATGAAGATCATGTCCACATCGCCGTCCAAAACGGAGTAGAACTGCAAACAGACATCAACAGTGAGTCAAACAGTTGCACACAGCTCTCAAGTCATATTGTGAGAGGTTGTGACAGGTTTTTTCTGCCAAATCAGCAGGACCAACTTGAAAGCGGGAGTAACAGCACAACTCTCATACATTTTCCAAACTTATTTATGAAAAACAAATTAACAATAAAGTAATAAATTATTATTATATGTATAATATTTATTAATTATTGTGTAATTATATTTATTTATTATTATATTAATATACAATTAAGAATTAATGTAAAATATTTGTAAATTATTTGTTTATTATTTTATAATACATTATAAATACAAAAAATATAAATATACATTTACCAGTTTTATCATAATTGTGTTCAAACTTGTTTATTTAGAAGTGACTTATTTATTAGAAGTAATTAATTAAAAGTTACTTTTTAGTTTTTTAAATAGTGTGTTCAAGCATTTGTGTCTTTTTCATACCTGCTCTGTAGATGCTGATGGTAGCTGAGCTTTTTTGAAATGGTCACCCTGGTCTGAGGACACGTAGATGACACGAGGAGAGCCCTGTAAACACAACACCTCATAAATCAAGCATGCTTTGATGATTCTTACAGAATGGTGGGCAACATGAGTTGTGTTCATATGGGTGAACACATGCTTGAGTGTGCATGTTGTCTGAGTTCCACACCAGTTTTTCCATGACAGAGGTAAACAGAAAGCCACCGATGTATCCGAAGGAGAAGATGTTCTTGGCGATGGTGGTAAAATTTTTGCCGAAATCCTGCGTCCGTCTCAGAATAAGTTCACCTCGTCTTGCTGCCTCCACTGGTTCAAACCCAATTAATAAATTACCATTCAACTGATTAGCATTACATTTAATGGCCAGTTTGCTTGAACATAAAATGTATCTCAACCAACATCAGTTATTCATATCTAGTGATTCCTTTAATGTTATTTAATGAAAAAACATTGATGAAATCACGTACCAGTTCCTTTTGGACTGGAACTGAAGAAAAGAGTGATTCCAGATCCCCTTGAAAGAAAAAAAGGAAAACTATATTTTACTTACAGAAATTAATTATTTTTTCACTTAGATGATATTTCCTCACTTATAAAAAATATATATAAAATATTTTGAAAATATTCAAATACACAGACATCTTAAATGTTTAGTTTCTTGTTCAGTTACTCGTGTCACCGTTATTGTTCTCACCATGTGAATGTGTGAACTCCTTCGTGAACCTCAGACCAACTGTTCCCAAAGTCTTGTGAGAGCCATAAGCCATCCTAAAGACAAATGTCACATATGACATTTAAGGAGGAAAATTCTATCATTAATTTCTTACCCTCATGTCTTTCCAAACCCATAAGACCTTCGTTCATCTTCAGATTTTTGACAAAATTCAAGAGCTTTCTGATCCTGCATAGTCAGCAATGCAACTACCATGTTCAAGACCCAGATAAACGCCAAAGATAAACAATGGTCTTACAGGTTTATAACGACATGAGGGTGAGTAATTAATGACAGAATTTTCATTTTTATGCAAACTATTCCTTTAAGTGTCAACTAATTAAAATACAAGGGGGTGGCAGAACCATGAATCACCTCACAAAATCGTACTCACATCAATGCTGATGACCGCAAGGTATTTTGGGTCCTGGTAGTGAAACTGAATGGCCTGTGCTGGATGGAAAGGAAGCTGCACTGATCTGAACGTCACACCAGCATCCATTGATGTAAAAATAACTCCTCCTCGGGTCTCGGTAAAAGGCAGGTTGGCTGTTAGAATTATCTGTAATGGTGACGAAAATGTTAAAAAAAAGTTATATATAATTTACTTACTTAAAAAGTAAAGGATCGAAATCATGAAGAGGAAAAATTACAGTGTGGGTTTTCTTTGAGATGATGACAAATATTAGTTCCAAAGAACTGACGCACAGCAGGGTATTAGCTTCACACCAACCCCACTTTGGAGGAAGTTAAAAAAAAGTGTGGTTTCATGTTGGTGATAGGTTTTAACACAAACAGGCTGCTGTCTGTTAAGACAATGAGATGTCTTGAGACAATTAAATGTCATGGCCTCCTTTTCGGACAGAATCTCACTTGTGTCAGAATGGAAAAAAACATACTTCCCACATATTGACGACTACATACAATGACAAAGTTTACTGAAGAAAGGTCACACTATTAGCTAAGACAAGTTTGACTTGTGACTTTCTCAGAGATAAAGCCTTGATGTTAGCACATTTATTTACCTGTTGTGGGTTGCCAGGTCCAGCACTTATCCCAAATTCCTTGTTTATAAATGTGTTGTTAATGGCATGGGAAACATCATGAAAAGACTTTCCATAGTCATCACTATAAAAAAGAGGTTGCATCTTTAAAAAACAGCTGGCTAGGCCAATAAAATCAGCATTTGTGACAGCTTAGCTAATTAAAGGAGACATTGGATGCAAACTTTTTTTTCATATTAAGCTGGCTGCACACTAGATGATTTTCAAATCTTAACCAATTTTAAAACCATGGGAGACCACAGACTTGAAGATAGTTTTAATCGATTTTAGCCTTATAATCCTCTAAACGAGCACACTAGACGATACGACCAGGCCGCGAGACCACACGTTTGATATTTACGATTTGAGTTCGGAGGCGCTTCTTCTCGATCAGGAGCAGTTAAATAATCCTAATGACACCACACAACAAAGGATTTTTTGGACAAAAAAATCGTTTGCAACAACCCTCAAATTGGACCCCCAAATTGGCCTTAAAATTGTATAGTGTGCGGCCAGCTTAAATGTCTTAGCAGTGTGTGGACACAGCCACCCTACAATGATAAAAATCAACAAGAAAACCTAAATGGTCCCAATTATCAAGCCGTTTTGATTTTCTGAGCAGTATGACATCATACTGCACAGGCCCCGCCCACAAACATTGATGAACTGTCCTGTATTAGCATTTTTCCGCCTTCAGCCAGTTGTACACTGTACACCATTTTCTTCACACTCGAGCATCTGTAGCCACAACATTGTCTCGTAAGCAGTGCAGGTGTTTTGTAGTTGGACTTAAAAGTAAACGTAAGAGTCTTCTCCTGACATCAGAGCCACTGAGGACACAGTGGATTAGTTTTGTTTTTGATGCTAATGCGCCACCAAATACACAAAAATAAAAGCGAGGGAGTGAGCAGCTCATTATTAATTAAAGAAACATGCACCGAGGGTCACTGTGAACAGAGCTGCTTTTGACAAGGTAAAAAGGGTGTTGTTTTACATGACCACTGAGGAATTTTAACCTTCAAAGTTGTTTAATGTTGCAGACATTTCATGAAGACCCTAAAGAATCATACCAACTTGTGGAAAATGAGCATCCAATGTCCCCTTTAAAAGAAGCACCAGTAAAAGCCTGAATTGGCCATACTGATCTATACCAGGGGTGCCCAATCCTGTTCCTTAAGATTTATCATCCTGCAATGTTCATCTCCAACCCTGATCAAACACATGTGAACCAGCTAATGAAGATCTTCAGAAACACTTGATAAATAAAGACAGGTGTGTTGGAGCAGGGCTGGAAGTGAAGTCTGTAGGTACAGTTCAAGTCAAAAGTTTACATACACCTTGCAGAATCTACAAAATGTGAATTATTTTGAGATTCTTTGGTTTTTCAGCATGTTTGTGTATTTGAAACCTTTCCAACAATGACTGTATGATTTTAAGATCCATGTTTTCACACTGAGGACAACTGAGGGACTTATATGCAACTATTACAGAAGGTTCAAATGCTCACAGATGCTTCAGTAGAAAACGCAATGCATTAAGAGCTGGAGGGTGAATTTGAAGATCAGGGTAAATTTAACTTATTTTGTCTTTTGAGGAACATGTAAGTATCTTCTGTAGCTTCTGTAGCTTGGCTCTTAATGCATTATTTTTCCTTCTGAAGTCCCTCAGTTGTCCTCAGTGTGAAAAGATGGATCTCAAAATTATATAGTCATTGTTGGAAAGGATTCAAATACACTGTGGGACCTAAAGCACTTTTCTGAAAAACAGCGGGCAGTTTAACTGTTCAGGACAAACAAGGGACTCATGAACAACTATCACTTAAAAAAACACAGCTGTGGATCATTCAGGTTACAACACTATTACGAATCAAGTGTATGTAAACTTTTGAACAGAGTCACTGTCATAAATTCAACTATTATTTTTTCTTGCGGACTATATGTAAATGTCTTTCATGTAAAATATCTTATTCAGGACAGTACTAAATAAAAAATAACATGCATTTTGATTGACCCCTCTTATTTTGGTAACTTGTTAACATTTTGCATTCTGCAAAGGTGTATGTAAACGTTTGACATCAACTGTAGATGGATCTTCAGGAACAGGATTGGGCATCCCTGGTCTACATGTAAACTGCACCACTGACCTCCTATAAAGTCGTGTTGAGCCGCCTTCGTAAAAAGAGTCTGAGGGAGCACTGAGTGTGGAAAGAACCAGGATTACCTGAGATGGACAGAAAAAGTGTTCACAATGCACCCTGCATTATTTCTTTAAATAAAAGTGTACTTATTATGAACGTAAAGCTACACTGTTCATCCAAATGATCAAGACAATGACCATAAAATGATGAGATATCTACTAGTTAATATTTAGATGATTTGGAAAGACTGACTTACCCCAGTTCCATCTCCAACCCATGTGAGGGTAAAACTGGATCCATCATCGCCATGAAACCCAGTCTGGAAAAAGACCAGAGGACAGAGTAGCACATATACTGATGAAAGTGGACTTTCCTGTTCTGTCTGTCATTTAATAGTTCACACAAAAATTTAAATTCTCATAATTAACTCTTCCTGTGTTGTTCCAAACCTATAGGACTTTTATTATTATTATTATATATGAAAAGTGTTTCAGTGTTCTATTTGCGTGTCCAAAACAACAATGGACATATAAATCATAAATAAATAAAATGACAGATCTTTAATTTTGCTAGTGGCAGCTATCAAAAAAAAATCTAAAATCTAACTGTTAGTAGATACAGATATAATTTTAGCAGTGACCATAACTGTAGGCGTAGGATAAATTAATGCAAATTGTGTCACCTTTTGACATTCATCTCAATGTCAAAAGTAAAATGCCAAAATAAAATTACAAAACATACTTTATTTGGATTGAGTGAACTTTAATATCTCGTTCTCACCTCGTGTGTGTGGCTGAGCAGAAGCGCTTGGTCTTTGGGTGACAGTGGAGACTTGCATGCCGTAAAATGCGCTTGTCCACTCCAGGTGTCTCGCCTGTCTCTCGAGTGACCCCGTGCAGTCCGAGAGAAAGTCACTGTCCTCGCGTTGCGCTTCACACGTACTAACGCGTCCAAACCGAGGACCAGTATACACACACTACCCAACACAAGCAGTGTCCAGTTCATGACTGTGTGACAGATAGAAAGAAGTAAGTTTCCTAATGCCTCAGAAGATGCGCGCTGGGGGAGGAGTGAGCGCCACTGTCCGCAGACTCAAGGCATGCGATGCGAGTTGCCTACCTCAACAGCATATCGTTCCGAGTCAGCATGATGGCTGAATTTGCTGCACAAACCTATAATGTTAAATAAAGCAACGTTTTGGGAAATGATAAACGCGTACAGGGCATCAGGTGCAGGATTTTACGTTTAAAGGCAGCAGCATTTGAATAATGTGAGAAAATTATAATAAAGATTTTGGTGAATTTAGGCAGGTGCAACATGGGACGTGCCAACACACTGTTATAATAATTCGTTACTATTTTACGTTGCCACATTCATATGAATTACCTCAACTTCATGTGTACGTTTTAGAACGATTTGCTTGAACCACTGGACAGTCATGCTTGCATAAAAATACTTAAATGTACGAATTCAACAAAACATAGTGCTGTCAAACGATTAATCGCATTCAAAATAAGTTTTTGCTTACATAATGTATGTGTGTAGTGTGTATATTTATGATGTATATAAATACACACATAGATATTTAGAAAATATTTACATGTATTTAGTGTGGTCACACGATTAATCACATCTAAAATAAACGTTTTGTGCATATTTATTATGTATATATAAATACACACATACATCCTATATTTAGAAAACAATTACATGTATTTACATGTATATATTTATATTTGTATGATATTATATATATTTGTAATATATAAAAATTTTCTTAAATATATATGTGCATGTGTGTGTGTATTTATATATACATAATAAATACACAGTACACACTCATATATTCTGTATTATGTAAACAAAAACTTTATTTTGGATGCGATTAATCACAATCATTTGACAACAATAAAATATATATAAAAATATATTTAATATATAAAAAACATATTTGTCTTGAATATATACATGCATGTGTGTGTATTTATATATACATAATACACACAGTTTTAAAATAAACTTGTATTTTGGAAGCGATTAATCGTTTGACAGCACTAATTGACATTTTCTCCCAAGATTCAAGTTTTGTGCCTTATGTTGTCTGGGTAGAACGCTTACTAGGTTTTGAGACAGCCATAGACTTGACTAAAAGCAAATTTTAACTATAAAATAAATTATCTGTTGTATTATGTATTTTTACCTACGTTTTTCCCCCCCAGTTCATAAAATTTTTACGTTCTTCATTGAGTTGTTCAGTCAGAGAGAGGACACAATGTTGTTTATTAAAAACACATTTCAGGGTGAGTGCTTTTAGAGACACGTTCGTCAAAACTAAATCATTATTTATCACAATAACCGCTGCATTTGAACTATGTTAGCCATACTGAAAGTTGTGATAAATGAGCCTCAATTTCATAAATCACAAACAGTCCAAAAACTGAAAAGGTGCTGTCACTCATTATAGATGCACATTTGGACATGGCTTCTCAAGATTGAAACATGTTTCAAATCATTTTCAATATGTACAACAAACACCTTTCAACACAAACCAACAATTTATGTAAACTTTAGAAACCCCTTCCCCCAGTTAAAAATACCACCTGAGGAATGATCAATAAATAATGCGACAGGTTTTTCTTAAAACATCTCTGACTTTTCTGTTGCAAAGCACCATGAGTCGTTTAAAAGAAAACAGCACACAAATGTCACAGTATGTTCGGGTTTTGGCACATGGTGAATGTAATCACACAGGTAGTGGTTAGGAAAGGTCTGGAAGGGCGTCCCGTGGACTTAAGAGTCTCTCTCTGTCTTTGTCTCTGTCTCTGTCTCTATCTAGAGGAGCAGCCAGCTCTTCCAGCTGCTGTTGCTGACTGTTTTCCAACTCCTCCAAGCGTCTCCGCAGCACAGACAACTCCCTCTGGTGCTGATCCTCCTGAGAAAGGAAATGCAGAAACGAGTGGGTTGAAGAGAGAGAAAAGAGAAAGAGGAGGATGGAAAAGCAACAGATTTATATTCTGGGTTTTGTTATGGCTGACAAGAGAATGTTCTTTGTGGATGGGATGTTTGCAGACACCTGTATGTTGGAGAAAATGGACTCTGCTGGGATGAGGAGGGATTGGGCCAAAGGGGTGGAGGAGGTCATCTGGTTGCCGAGCAGTAAACGACGGAACTCGTTGTGTCTCCTCTGCAGCTCTTTCAGACGCTTGCCGAGCTGAGCATGTTCTTCAGAGTATGAGGATTTCCTGAGCGCACACAGTAATAAAAATATTATAGAAAAAACATGCTTATATACATACTATTCTCTAAAGCAAAAGTCCCACGATAGTGTTATAAACTGAAAAAGGAAGTACTTTCTGGCTGTGCTTGCTTCAATTTCAAGTTCTTCAATCTTGGCTTCCAGGAGCTGAATCTTGTCTTGGAGTTTGTTTTCTTTCAGTTCTGTCATGGTTTTCCTCTGGATAAGAAAACAGACCAATAATGCACATTTAATAAGAATGTATCAACAAGGTGGAAAAGTTTAGGTTCCAAAAACAAGTTTGTAGAAATTAGATGACCTTTTTCTGTGCAAATGCTGCCCTCTGCAGGCGCTCTTTGGCCTGGCTGTATTTCTCCCGTAGTTCTGCTTCTGTTTCCTGCAGTTTGTGTTTCTCCTCCAACCATTCCACACGCCTTTCCTCCACCAACCTGTGACAATAAATTTAACAATTGATTTAACAATTTGCTGTTCATTACACTGTTACAATTTTTCATAGAACGAACAGAGTAAAATCAGAACTACGAATCATAAAAATAGATAAACTACTAATAATTGAAAAAAGGGAAGCAGGATAACTTACACTGCCTTTCAAAAGTTCGGGATCAGTATGATTTTTAATGTTTTTTAAAGAAGATTCTTATGCAGATTCTTATATAAAAAAAATAGTAATATTGTGAAATATTATTTCAATGTAAAATAACTGTTTTCTATGTGAATATATTTTAAAATGTAATTTATTCCTGTGATGCAAACCTACATTTTCTGCATCTTTAGTTTTCAGTGTCACATGACCCTTCAGAAATAATTATAATATGCTGATTTATTATCAAATAAAAAAAAACAGTTGTGCTGCATGATATTTTGTTGGAACCCTTGATACTTTTTTCAGGATTCTTTGATAATAAACAGTTAAAAAGAACAGCATTGATTTAAAACAGAAATCTTTTGTAACAATATAAACTGCCATTTAAAAGTTTGTGGTCAGTAAATTTTTATTCTTTTTTTTTTTTGAAAGAAATTAAAACTTTATTTACCAAGGATGTGTTAAATAGATAAAAATTTATAGTAAAGACTTAGTAAAGATAGTAAAGATTTCTATTTTAAATAAATGCTGTTCTTTTCGACGTTTTATTCGTCAAAGAATTCTGAAGAAAGAATCACAGATTCTTCAGCTATAATAAAAAATATTAAGCAGCACAACTGTTTCCAATATTGATAATAAAAGTAATAAATCAGCATATTCAGCATATAGATTGTGTGACACTGAGGAATGGAGTCATGGCTGATAAAAATTCAGCTTTGCATCACAGGAATAAATTACATTTTTAAATATAATAAAATAGAAAACCATTATTTTTAACTCTAATAATATTTCACAATATTATTAGTAAATAAATGCAGCCTTGATGAGCATAAGAGAATTAAAAAAAATCTTAAAAAAATCTTACTGATCCCAAACTTTTAAATGACAGTGTACATACATACAGAAAAAAAATCAATATCGTTTTTAGATACATTCAAGATAAAAATTCAGAAGTTGTCCTGTTTAGTTGAAAGTGAAAAGGAATAAGGAAGAAGTGGAATTCAGAATATACATCTAGCTAATAATATTAGCCAATGGCTCTGATATATTCACATATGATAATATGGTTTCATTTTTAAGATGATTTATTATAGCTGTCAGTACACAAAAAGAGATCTAATATACCATTATCAACAAATCACCCATATTTGTAATAGAAGGAATCATGTCTATCAAGAACTTTCATACAAGTTGAATCTTGCTTTGAAACCAACATTCATCTCAAGCCTCTAATCTGAAGAAATGCTAAATAGCACGTTTTGATGCTCGCTCAGCAAGCTGTCAGAATTCTCCGAAATATTTTTGGTTCTCATTTGACAGTAATACTAAGTATCCAGGTTAGGTTAAGGCGTACCTCTCAGCTTCCTGTTGGGTCCGTTCCATTTGTGTGCGAGCGCTTCGTAGGTCCTCTCTCACTCGCTCCAGACTTTCTCTCAGCCTGCTGTTGGTGTCCAGCAGCTCACTTTCCGAGTGCGACAGGGTTCCTATCTGTAGATTCAGCTCAGCATTTTGCTGATAAACACAATTTACAAAACAAGTTATTTGAGTTATATGATACATCATGACTTCCATCTCTATATAATGTGCGTCTCCTCCAGTAATTTCATTTATTTTCCAGCGCTTACTCGTCTCAGGTCTGTGTTTTCTGCTCTTGTGGTCTCAAGCTCTTCCAACTGTTGACCCTGCTGCTGAACTTTGGATCTGTATCACAAAAAATTAGACAGGATATCAAACCACAAAACCAGTCTTAAGTAGCACGGGTATATTTGTAGCAATAGCCAAAAATACTTTGTATTATTGATTTTTCTTTTAAGTAAAGATCATGTTTCATGGAGATATTTTGTACATTGCATACCGGAAATATATCAATTACCCTTAAAATTACCCTTATGACTAGTTTTGTTGTTCAGGGTCACATATCTTACTGTATACAGCTCTTGAGCATTTAGTAATTTCCTGTCACTTAGTTAAAGGCAACATAAAATAAATATTGTGAATGATACAACTTCCTTTCTCAATCAAGACCAGGAAGTTAAAAGGGTCTGTTTTAATTTTAAGTGGACATGAAGTATTAAACAAACCCTGAAGAAGCTTACCTCAGGTTTTGCAGTTCCTTACGAACGGATTCTTCGCCCAATTGTGCAGCACGGAGACACTCTTCCCACTCCTCTTTCTGAGAGTTACCTGTTGCCTCCTGAAGAGCTCTCTGCTGTTCAAGCTCAGATAAACGATTCTCCAGCTCCAGCCTGACGACAATGAAAAAAATCATTTGAATGTAGAAAATGCCAAGAAGCTTTGAATCAGTTCCTTATCTGATTTTAAAGGAGTATTCACTTCCAGATAATTCCTGATAATTCACACACCAAGATTTTCATGTCTTTCTCTCTTCAGTCGCAAAGAAATTAAGGTTTTTAGTTAAAACATTCCAGGATTTTTCTCCTTAAATAGTGGACTTCAATGGTGGCCAGTGGGATTACGGTCCAAATTGCAGTTTCAATGTATCTTCAAAGGGCTCTACACGATTCCCAGCCGAGGAATAAGGGTATTATCTAGCAAAACGTCCAGAGTTTTTCACCATACCCTACATTTTTAAACCAAAGAATCTTTTCAATGTGATTACATAATGAGTGAAGTTGCGGATGTTCGGACATGCATCGCAGAGTTAGTACAAGACGAGTATTTGTGGTTAAAAAGTGTATACATTTTAATTTTTTGTAGAAAATGACATTGTTTTGCTAGACAAGACTCTTATTCCTCAGCTGGGATCGTGTAGAGCTCTTTGAAACTACATTGAAACTGAAATTTGGACGTTCAACCCGCTGATCCCCATTGAAGTCCACTATATGGAGAAAAATCCTGTAATGCTATTCTCAAAATCCTTAATTTCTTTGCGACTGAAGACAGAAAGACATGAACATCTTGGATGACATGGGGTAAGTAAATCATCAGGAATTTTTTATTCTGGAAGTGAACTTATCCTTTAATAACAGTGCTTACTTTTCTTCCTGAAGGACGGCCATCTTGTGTATCTCCTCCTCTCTCGCTGCCTGAACCCTTCGCACCATCTCACGTTCTTTTTCAGATATCAACTCTTTATTTCTCTCCAACGCTGATTTCATGACCTCAATATCTGACTGTAGACCTAAGGGAGAGAAAGACATTCTGTTATTATTGTAAAGTAGGTTCCAAGAAAGTAAATGAAAGGCAAGATGTTTACCCTCTACTTGGCACTGCAGTGTATCTCGGTCTCTTTCTAGTTCTCCTTTGGCTCTGACACACTCTAGTTTTACGTTACTCAACTCCAACTTATGCGTGTGCTTCATCTCTTCAATCTGGCCAATAAAACACATGATTGACAATATATATTACTACAGATATTAGGGGTGTGCCAAAAAATCGATTCACAGAAAAATCTAGATTCTCATTTGCAACGATTCAGAATCGATCTGAAATGTCCAAGAATCGATTTAATAAATAAATAAAATCAGCTGGCTGTTCGCCTCCATTTTTGTAACTAGCCTATACTGGTCTGTACTGACAGTTTTTAAACGTAAGCGTGCGCAGCAAATCACTAAAACAAAGAGGAAGCAAATATGGATGAAAGGGAGATCCAATCAGCCCCGTCTTCACTTAAAGCTAAAGTTTGGCGTCATTTCGGTTTTTACCGAATGCCTGGAAGCACTGCGCTGGACATGACACACACAGTGTGCAAGCTTTGCAAAACGAAGACCAAGTACTTCGGCAGCACAACAAATGCGCGTGCTCATATTACTAGGCATCACCCGGAGCTCAGCGACACGGAGCAGAGTCAGCCGCCAGCTGCAGACCAACGCACACTGCAGTGCTTCACGAAACTCCCTGCCAACTCCGAGCGAGCAAAAAAAAAATAATAATTTTTGATAAAAGGCACTTCCCTGAGAATTTAACTTAATAAATGTGAAAAAGACACTTTAATGTCTCCGTTTGTCATTCTGTATAGCAAAGGAGATGAGAGTAGATCATGATCAGAAACCCGATTAGAAATCATTATGAATAAAATCGAATCGTTTTGAATCGAAAATCTTTTTGAATCGAAAATCGATTTTGAATTGAATCGTGGCCTCCAGAATCGGAATCGAATTGAATTGTGAGATGGTAAAAGATTCCCACCCCTAACAGATATCAAGTATGTGGTCATAAAAGTTACTCAGGCTGTGCTCACGCACCTGACTGTTGAGCGAGTTGATCTCCCTTTCGGCTTTGTGCAGTTTGCCTGTGAGGAGTGTGTTTTGTTCCTGAGAGAGACGGAGTTCACTTTCTGTCCGGTCCAACTGCATACGAATAGACTGCTTCTCTGCCTGAACACCAACAGAGGGAGAGAGAAAAAGGCGTACAAACATCTTAATAAAAATCTTTTATAAATCTCAAATATGATATGTGTATGTTAAATGTTGTGATATATACACATCACATATGAATAAAAACCTTAAAATGTGCCTATTTGATTACAGAAATGCAACAAAATATTTTTTTAAATATTGCAAAAAATATTCATGTTACATAGTTAATATAAAAACTGCAAAATCCTAAAACATAAATCAGAGACTTTTAATGTGGACTTCACTGAACATAAATCATTTATGTTATACTTAATACATATTTATGATATATATTCTATATGAAATATTTACATTATTTTTAAAATACGTCAAAAAAATGTGAAATCAACTGATACTTTCTTAGGGTACGTAGAAAAGTAGAAAAGTTTTTACATTTTTATAGATTTTATATCAAAGTTTTTTAGAATTTTATTGTACCAAAAAAAAAAAAAAATTCACAAATGATAATCAGGATTAAATGTTTCAGCACTAGGCCTTCCTCACTGAATTTTGTTCATTTTAAATGTATTATAAATATTTTTATAATATATATATATATATATATATATATATATATAGGATACTGCATTTTTTTTTTGCATCATGAGTATAAGTATTGCCCACTTTTCCACTGTTCCAATTTGTTTCTATTAAAAAATAACTAACAATTTTATTTTATATACTGACTTTGCCTCATCAAATCTTAATCTAACCAACAAAAATCTACAACTCTGCTCACCTCTAGGGCTTTTACCGCAGCCTGGGATTCAGCCAGTTGTCGGATCTGTATCCGCTGCACGTTTTCGGCTTGAGCACCTGAGTTATTTCTCTCTGCCCTGAGTTCAGTGACCTCTGCCTCCAGGCCTTTGAGCCGCTGGTGGAGTTGAGCTTTCTCCCTCAGCAGGGCTTCAACACGCTTCCCGTCCCGTGCAGGGTCTCCGCTCTGCAGCTGAGCTGCCAGATCCTCCTTATCACGCTCAAGTCGGGCCACCTGTACAATCACATATATAATACTCCATCATAAAGACACACTGCTGGGTCAAAACTCTATTTTAAAATTATGAAACATACATCAGCTTCATGCCGTATTCGTCTCTCCTCTAGGACTCGGGCATGCTCCTCTTTCTGGTGATCATACTCTGACTTGAGGAAAGTGAGGTCATAGCGGAGCTTATTATATTCTGACCTGTAATTCTCTGCTTCCTGTTAAAGTGAGAAATAGAAATGGACATTTTAAGATGAAACCTACATTCGTAGATACAAAAAGACAAAGAATTCATATTGTTTTCCATCTGTGATGGACAGGATTCTGGCTAGAGCATGTACTCAGGTGGTTGTCATGAGAACGGGAGCAAATAGATGTGAAGTGGGAGTCAGCTGGTGTGGAGGGGCATCTTTTACCTCCTGGAGTTTGTTGAAGCGTTCTCTGATGGGAGCCTCCAACTCCTGCTGCACCTGTGCTTTCAAGAGCTCCAGCCGCTGAGGGGTCAGCACCTTAAACACATGATCAACACAGCACAAAAGAGCTACTTTGTCAGCAAAATGTCAGATTCAAGCATATCTCTGCAGCACCCAAGATATATTCATATTAGATATATAATATATAAACTAAGTATATAATTGACTATAACCTAACTATAATATATATACTAACTGAAATAAAGTGTAAGTTGAAGTACTAAAATTACTAAAACAAAAATAATATAAAGCTAGATAGATATTATTTATTGCTAAAAAATTCATTTATTGTTATTGCTAACTAAAACTAAAACTATTAAAATATTTTTGGTAATTGCAATAAAACAAATACAATTTTAGGTAAAAAGAATTAAATACTGTCGTGGCAACAAATTGAAATAAAGTGTAAACTGAAGTGCTAAACTCATTTTATAGCTATTGTTAATTAAAACTAAAACTAATAAAACTATTTTTGGTAACTGTAATAAAACTGTAATAAAATAAAAAATAAAACAAATATTAGGTGAAAACCCTAACCCTAATTGAAATAAATTAAGTATAAATTTAAGTATTAAATTAATTAAAACTAAAATAAAATAAAGCTAAATAGACAACAAATTAAATATTTAAATTTTAAAAAATATATATATTAGGTGAAACATTTAAACTATAAAAATTTTAAATATAGCTAAATCATTAAAAAAAAGTTTTTATTGTTTTAAATAAATACATTGTTATTTTTAACTAAAACTATTAAAGCGTTTTGGTAATTGCAAAAAACTGAAATATTAAAATAAAATAAAATATTAGGTGAATTTTAAGTTAAATTTAAATACTGTTGTGGCAACTAACTAAAATAAACAAAGTGTAAGTTGAAGTACTAAAATGACTAAAACTGAAATAAAAAAGCTAAACAGAAATAATTGATTTATTGTTATTAATAAATGTATTAAATAAAACTAAAACTCTTAAAACATTTTTGGTAATTGCAATAAAATAAAATATTTGGTGAATTTTAAGTTAAATTTAAATATTGCTGTGGCAACAAACTGAAATAAATAAAGTGTAGGTTGAAGTACTAAAAATACTAAAACTGAAATTAAAAAATAAATAGAAATAATTTAATTCTTGTTATAAATAAATGTATTAAATAAAACTAAAACTATTAAAACATTTTTGGTAATTGCAATAAAATAAAATAAACAAATACAATAAAATATTACATTTAAAAAAAATTAACTTAAAAAAAAAATATATAGTTGTGGTAACTAACTGAAATAAATAAAGTGTAAGTTGAAGTACTAAAACTGAAATAAAATTAAACTAAATACAAATAATTTTATTTAATATTAAACTAAACAAAAAAATTACAAAAGCACATATCAAAATGACAGAAACTCAAAATGAAACTGAAACTATAAAACTGAAAGCTAACTAAATTGTACATAAATAAATACTAAAGTAAAACTGGTATCTACATAGTATGTATTACTTCTTTAAAGCTCTACATGCATTTATAAAAATCCTGTTTTTATTGATTTTCATGTCTGTGAACATAAATTAAAACCTTTTTGTAATTTCTAAAAAAAAAAAAGAAAAAAAAATCTAGACAAAGTGTGGTGACATAGTGAACATATTAAATGTGAGATTTAATTTATTTAATATTTCTCCTATTTCCTATATTTACATAAGTGTTATTCACAGTTTGGATTAATCCACAATTATTCCAAAATCTGGAAAATAGCCATAATAAAGATTATGTAGATGTGCAAACACTTTCATTGTATTTTAAATTATATGGTTTCAAACCTGTATGACTATTTTCTTCTGCTGAACACAAAAGAAGATATTTTGGGGTAACCAAACAGTTCCTGGTCCCCATTGGCTTCCATAGATTTTTTTCTGTATATACAAGTCAATAGGTACCAAGAACTGTTTGGTTACCAGCATTCTTCAAAATACCTTCTTTTATGTTCAACAGAAGAAAGAAAGTCATAGAGGTTTAGAACTGGAGGATGAGTAAAGGATGACAGAATTATCATTTTTGGATGAACCGACCATTTAAATACTGTCATATATATTCAGAAGTTCTCCTGATAATTCATTAGTACCAACTAGTATGTAAAACTAGTGTTTTATATAATACTTCTGAATGATATAATGAATATACGTGTTGCCTATATATGTAAAAAAGTGTAAAAAAATGTGTACCTGCAGTCTAAGCTCCTCTAGCTCCCGTGTTTTATCCAGCAGTTCTCCTCTGAACTCGGCCAGCAGCAGCTGCTGTTTCTCCTGAGAAACCTGGCGATCACTGAGCAGGCGTTTCAGTTCGCTCTGCGCCCTGGTGTATTCATCCTGCAATCTGTACATACAAACAAATTTGCTCAGCTTAACCCAACAATGCATCCCACAGAATACAGTATACACTCACAACATAGTCCCTCACCTGGTGTGCTCCACTTTCAAAGTCTGATAGTTGGTCTTGTGGTTCTCACAGCGCATTCTCTCATCAATAAGCATTTTCTGCAGCTCCATATCAGAGCTAGTGAGTCCTGTAGAGCCGCTCAGGAGGACTGTGGCTTTCCCACCTCCTCCTGCAGGCTCCAGGTTCGGGAACAGGGCAGATGCCTGTCCTAACGCTGGAGGGTTCATCTGGTCCATAGCAGAAAAAAAGAGTGAGGGAACAAAGGCAAAAGATTTTATACTGTTGCCTCCCCCAGAAATCACTAAAACCTCAAGATCTCAATCAACACAAATGACTACTTTAGCCAAGCAAAGTCAAGAGATGCAGCCGTGTGTATCTTGTCATCAGGACTGACTGTTTTAAATCACTTTTAAGAGCCTAGTTAGCAGGAACAAAGCATCTAATCACTACATGTGCAATACAAGAGTCCTTATTTGCTCCTCTGCTCTCAAGTGATTAGATGTGAAGCTCAGGCTGGTCTCCAGTGATTCACTCAGTGTTGTAGAAACAGACAAAACGCATAACGGCTTCCCATGTTGTCAAAGCAACTGAGCCACTCGGGAAACTAGCCCGAGATGAAGCATTTCGTGTTGTCTGTGAGGGCAAGTCAGAGTATACAGCTTTAACTTCTGCTATATTGAAATGTCATGCATACAGTGCTTGATAAACACTGCATTCTGCACGTATTTCGTAAGTAAACACTTCTGCTGAGCGTAAATTACCTCATGCGTTCAAAAATGTGCAAAACATAATAATACATTTGTGCTTTAGGGTAAAAAAGTAGATAATTTGAAATGCTGTTGTAAAGTTACCTGATCCAACACTGACAGCGACGCACTGTTACGTCTTGAGCATGATGGCGGACAGAGTCGCCTTTCAAAATAAAAGTCTTATTTTGACACTTTCCGTTATGCAGCGTTAACTAAATATTAAATATTAATAATATTTTGTTATATTTATATATCCATATTTTATTAAATGATATTATGATAAATATAAAATTTATATATATATATATATATATATATATATATATATATATAAGAATTATAAGAATTTTTAAATAATTTATTTGATCTAAAATACAGCAAAAGCAGTATTATTGTCAAATATTTTTTGCTATTTAAAATAACTACTTTCTATTTGAATATGTTTTAAAATGTAATTTATTTCTGTGATCAAAGCTAAATTTTCAGCATCATTGCTCTAGTCTTCAGTGTCACATGATCCTTCAGAAAGCTTGAAAGAAAATCTCGAATCCTTCAGAAAGCTTTGCTGATTTGCTGTTCAAGAAACACTTATTATACTAATAATAATAATAATAATAATAATAATTATTATTATTATTATTATTATTATTAACATCAATATTTAAAACAGTTGAGTACATTTTTTCAGGATTATTTGATGAATAGAAACATCCAAAGATCATTTATCTGAAATAAAAAGCTCCTGTAATATACAGTTGTGGCCAAAAGTTTTGAGAATGACACAAATATTAGTTTTCACAAAGTTTGCTGCTCAACTGCTTTTAGATCTTTGTTTCAGCTGTTTCTGTGATGTACTGAAATAATTACAAGCACTTCATACGTTTCAAAGGCTTTTATCGACAATTACCTGACATTTATGCAAAGAGTCAGTATTTGCAGTGTTGGCCCTTCTTTTTCAGGACCTCTGCAATTCGACTGGGCATGCTCTCAATCAACTTCTGGGCCAAATCCTGACTGATAGCAACCCATTCTTTCATAATCACTTCTTGGAGTTTGTCAGAATTAGTGGGTTTTTGTTTGTCCACCCGCCTCTTGAGGATTGACCACAAGTTCTCAATGGGATTAAGATCTGGGGAGTTTCCAGGCCATGGACCCAAAATTTCAACGTTTTGGTCCCCGAGCCACTTAGTTATCACTTTTGCCTTATGGCACGGTGCTCCATCGTGCTGGAAAATGCATTGTTCTTCACCAAACTGTTGTTGGATTGTTGGAAGAAGTTGCTGTTGGAGGGTGTTTTGGTACCATTCTTTATTCATGGCTGTGTTTTTGGGCAAAATTGTGAGTGAGCCCACTCCCTTGGATGAGAAGCAACCCCACACATGAATGGTCTCAGGATGCTTTACTGTTGGCATGACACAGGACTGATGGTAGCGCTCACCTTTTCTTCTCCGGACCAGCCTTTTTCCAGATGCTCCAAACAATCGGAAAGAGGCTTCATCGGAGAATATGACTTTGCCCCAGTCCTCAGCGGTCCATTTGCCATACTTTTTGCAGAAGATCAATCTGTCCCTGATGTTTGTTTTTTTTTTGGAGAGAAGTGGCTTCTTTGCTGCCCTTCTTGACACCAGGCCATCTTCCAAAAGTCTTGGCCTCACTGTGCGTGCAGATGCGCTCACACCTGCCTGCTGCCATTCCTGAGCAAGCTCTGCACTGGTGGCACTCCGATCCCGCAGCTGAATCCTCTTTAGCAGACGATCCTGGCGCTTGCTGGACTTTCTTAGATGCCCTGAAGCCTTCTTAACAATGCAGTGGAAAGTTTTTTTTCGGGATTAAGTTAATTTTCATAGCAAAGAAGGACTATGCAATTCATCTGATCACTCTTCATAACATTCTAGAGTATATGCAAATTGCTATTATAAAAACTTAAGCAGCAACTTTTCCAATTTCCAATATTTATGTAGGCTAATTCTCAAAACTTTCGGCCACAACTGTACACTACAACATTCAAAAGCTTGGAGTCAGTATATATTTTTAATAATTTTTAATTATAGAAATTAATACTCTTATTTAGCAAGGATGCTTTAAATTGATCAAAAGTGATTATAAAGACATTTATAATGTTACAAAAGATTTCTATTTTAGATAAATGCTGTTCTTCTGAACTTTCTATTCATCAAAAAACACTGAAAAAATTCTACTCAGCTGTTATTAACATAATAATAATAATAAATGCTTTTTTAGCAGCAAATCAGAATATCAGAAGGATTCTTTAAGGATCATGTGACTGGAGTAATGATGCTAAAAATTCAGCTTTGAAATCAGGAATACTTTATATTTTTAAATATATTCAAATAGAAAACAGTTATTTTAAATAGTAAAAATATTTTGAAATTTTACTGTTATTGCAGTACTTTAGATCAAATAAATGCAGGCTTGGTGAGCAGAAGAGACTTCTTTGAAAAACATTAAAAATTTCAAAAACTATATATATATAGATAGTATATATTGTAGTATATATATTCCAAAAATTAAGTACTTGTAATTGGATTAAATTGCATTTTGAAATACTTGTAATCAGAATTGAGTTTATTAATTACATGATTACAAATATTCACACAAAAGCAATACATTATTCATAATTTATTGATTGTCCCTAGTTCTTTTTGTTATTTAAAATGTTCTAAAATGCCTACATGGCATGCAGATAAACAAATAAAATATACCATTTTCTAGTAAGTGTTTTATTTTGACTGATGTTTTATCTTTTTTGCTTAATTATTGACATTTTTTACAACTCACAAACCGGCAAACCTTGACATAATGTAATGCCTAATTCATGTTGTTGCGACTAACAACCAATGGAATATATTTTCTTTGTATTTTTATGTCAAATCAATGTGATAAACAAGTTAAGTCAAAAGTAATCTAAAAGTAACCAAAAAGTAGTCTGATTAGTCTAAAATGTGTAATGTAATGGATTACGTTACTAACTACAATTTTTGTATACAATTTGTAATATACTCAGAGTGAACATCGCGATATCTTTTCAATTTGCAATAACGCTTTTATGCCAGCAGAGGGCGAAAATTGACAGTATGTGAATTTAGCCCTTCGCTCCAATTTGTTCGGTCAAACTGTGTTCTTTACTGGAGTCAGCCATTGTTGGCTGTTCTAGCAGATATCCAGACAGATGCTTTCATTCATACAGACAACTTTGTGGTAGTGCGTAGGTAAGTTTTGGACTTGTAAAGGATAATATTGTCTGCAGGGCACAATAACCACTGTAAAAGTGCAGTTTATGTACCAATTTCAGTGTTCACTTATTGTTTTTGTTTCCTATTTGATTTGACATGGGTAACTTAGTTATCGTTCCTTCAGCTATGCCAACATACACCGTTTACGAAAAGATGTGTTGAGACTGGCCCGAGTGTTTTTACTTTGGCATTAGAGTCCTTGAACCTCTTGATATCTTTGGGCATGAACCAGCCCTCATGCTGTTATGAAAGATATTTATAGTTTTTGGTGAGCATTTTATCTTTAAAAGGATAAGAGATTAAACCACTCCTGAAATAGCCACTGTTTTCCCACAGTTTATTATGTGTGAGTGAAGACAGATAGACAGTGTTTTCTTTCTTAATCCGAACATTTTATTCAGGTGCTCAGAGAAGAATGCTAAGCGCTTGTGGTGCTGTCTGTTCAGGCTAAGGTACATTAGTTTTTTTTTTTTTTTTCTATTTGCTTATTTTATAACATGTAAATTTGAGAATACCACACATTAAATGTTACTATCTACCTTATTTTTCAGTGCGGAAGTAAGCTGTTTTCTGGTAATGTGCGAGACTTCCAGTTCATAAGCCACTGTAGGAAAATAGCAAGAAGAATAACTAAGTGCAGTAAAAGGTAAAACGGTTTGCACTACAAACCATTGTGTTCATAATTAAGATAATACATTAAAATAATATGGTAAGACAAACCAGTTTGCAATATCAAGCAGCAAAATTAGCTGTTTTGTACAGCTAAAAACAGCTGGAGGTGGTTCACACAGGAAGCCAGACACATTCAATTTACAAATGGCCACGCCCACAAAAATAGGTGGATCATCTAGCTAGCAGATATCAGTGAAATAACACATCTGTCAGCAATAGTCCATCAGGCTAGCTATCCACTCCTTTTAGCCAATCAGAAGCCTCTATGCCTGCCATTCTTGCTACACTTTCGATCTTTGTTTTGAATATACATTTTTGTTCATAAACTTACAAATCTGACTTTTTTTGTGAATTGCGTGATATAAACTCACAGTTACTAGATATAATGTAAGAATTTCGAGATAAAAACTTGAATTTCTGACTTTTCCACTTTTTTTTGTATCTCGCAATTCTGAATTTATAATTTGCAATTGCGAGTTCATATTATGCAGTTCTGACTTAATTTCTCCAAACTGTAAGTTTATATCTCTCAATTCTGGCTTTATAACTTGAAATTGTGAGTTTATATCTCACAATTCTGACTTTATTACTTGCATTTACTTTTTTTTTTAATTCAGTGGCAGAAACAGACTTCTAAAAGAGTTATAAAGTCAGAATTGCAAGATATGAACTCACATTTCTGAATTTTTTCTCAGAATTGCATATTAACTTACAATTGTGAGTTATAAAGTCAGAATTGCAAGACATAAACTTACAAATCTGATTTTTTTCTCAGAATTGCATGATATAAACTGACAATTGAGAGATATAATGTCAGAATTGTGAGATAAAAACTTGAATTTCTGACTTTTTCCTCAAAATTGCGTGATAGAAACTCACAATTCTGTCTTTTTTCTCAGAATTGCATGATAAACTATTTGAGAAATACAAATGCGAGTTATATCTCACAATTCTGACTTGATAAACTTGCAATGCTAAAAAAAAAAGTCAGAATGGTGAGTTTATATCTTGCATTATATCTCACATATCGCAGATTTGCATGTTTATTTTTTAGAATTGCTAGATTGTATCTCGCTATTCTGACTTTATAATTTGCAATTGCAAGTTCATATCTAGCAGTTCTGACTTAATTCTCCAAACCTTTAAGTTTATATCTCACAATTGTGGCTTTTCAATTCAGTCTGAGAAAAAAAGTTGCATTTATAAATTCAGTATTAATTTTTTATTTAGTGGTGGAAACAGGCTCCCAAAAGAGTTATAAAGTCAGAATTGCAAGATATAAACCTACAATTCTGACTTAAAAAAAAAAACATTTTTTTTTTTTTTTGGTATTTCATGATATAAACTTACAAAAAATAAAGTCAGTTTTCTGACTTTTTTCCTCAGAGTTGTGTGATATAAACTTAGAATTGCAAGTTTTATAGTCAGAATTGCAGTATATAAAGTCACATTTCTGACTTTTTTCTCAGAATTGCATGATATAAACTCACAATTTGTGAGTTATAAAGTCAGAATTTCTAAGACATAAAGTCACATTTCTGACTTTTATCCCAGAATTGCATGATATAATCTAAGAATTGCGAGTTTTAAAGTCAGAATTGTGAGATAAAAACTCACATTTCTTAATTTTTTTTCTGAGTTGTGTGATATAAACTCAATTGTGAGTTATAGGGTCAGAATTGCAAGATAAATGTACAATTCTGACTTTTTTTTCTCAGAAGTGCGTGATATAATCTCACAATTCTTACCTTTTTCTCAGAATTGTGTGATATGAACTATTTGAGAAATACAAATGCAAGTTTATATCTCGCAATACTGACTTTTTTTTCTCAGAATTTGACTTTTTCTCAGAATTGTTCTCAAACTCACAATTTCGAGTTATAAAGTCTAATACTGAGGGGAAAAAGACTGATATGTTTCTTAGAATTTGTAAGTTTACAATCTCACAATTCTGACTTGATGAACTTGACCTTATTTCTCAGATTTGTGCATTTATATATTTCAATTCTGACTTTATAATTTGCAATTGCGAGTTTATATAATGCAATTCTGACTTTATAACTTGCAATTGTAAGTTTAAACCTCACAATTCTGAATGAAATATCAGAACTGTGAGATGTAAACTAGCAATTGCAATTTTTTTTTTCAGTGGCGGAAACAGGCTTCCATACCTGATAGCCGCTGCCATTTCACTATGTAAGGAAAGCTAAAAAAAATGTTTATAGCACCCTTAACATATTAACCTGGTATTTAAAATTTTTTACGTCTTTTGAGTTGTGAATTGGCCTTTACTGTATATGATGATTTTTTAAAATGATATATTCAAAAACCATGTTTCCCATCATTGTGTGAATCAGCTTTCCATTTCCCAGTAAGCCTCTGTGGAAAATGTGACAACACTCGCTGTTCTCATTTTCTGCTCTGCATTGTGGGTCACAGTATGATGGTAGGTATTCACTCCCACTGAGAGCTTAATCAGCGCCTCAGTTTTCACTTACTCAGGGCATTTATCACTCAAACTTCTCAACAGCTCTCCAAGTACAGGAACTCCAGTGATGTCACAAGTTTTTCGCTCAGTTAAACAAAGTATTTCAATCTGTTGTATTTTTCATAACTCTAAAATCTTTTATAACTTTAAGGCAAGCCAAGAGTGGGATGCAAAGTCAAGTGAAATCACACCACTCAGATTTAATGCTGAAAACATCTGTGCTCCTGAGAACAATTATTAATTAAAAAGGTTGAGCTTTTCATCCGTTTATTTACTTTGATTTCCTGCCATGTTTTCACTCAAATGCATGGAGTCCCCATATGGCCCTCCACCTGAACTGCTAAAAATTTCCCCCAGATTTTTCACTCATTGCATCCTCTCAAAGCAGTGACATAAACTCCAGATCCGTAATCTTCTCGCATCTGTTTCTTTTCAGACAGGATGGAGATAAAAATGTGGCTCGAGAGAAAAACTGTGGTACTACGCTTGCCCTTCCCCCTCAGAAAAATGCCTTTCTAATGTTTCAGTCACTCATGGCCAATGTTCTCTAGACATATACATCACAGGACTGACTTCATGTGAACATACACGTCTCCATTTTATAGACTGTTCTGTTTCTCTTTGAGCTATATCTTGTTGGAAAATTGAACATGTGGGCTTGCATGGAAAAGGAAAATTAAACCTATGCTTACATGAGCCTAAAACAAGATATTTTATGCATTGTTGTATCCTAAAATGTGTCTGAATAAATTTCACAACACTGCTGTATGCCACAACGAGCACTATATATTGCATCTTCAGGCTGATCAAATTAGTTGAATTTAATGAAATTGTTGCATACTTCGAACCTAAACATTAACTATTCAAATATGTGAACAATTTTAGCTATGTGAATGATGAGAAAAAAAAAAATATTCCTTTAAGCATTGTGACTGTGTGCATACTTAGTTAATGGACAATCATCAGACTCATCAGTGAATTAAAAAACAAATCAATCTGTACTTTTATTCATCATGATTCAATTTACAAAATTACTCATAAAAATGCTAAAAAAATACGTAAACATCAACTGCTTGAATTCTTGAATTGGACTGAATGAATCTGCGAATGTGACAGCATGTTAAAGTTTCATCTCTCATACAGTCTAAATTTGGCTGGGGAAACTTTTTGTTCATGTCAAAATTAAAACAAAGAGTTCCCAACAGCATCACAGTTTCCGCCTTAAGTCAGACGGATGATCTCAAATTTCTTGGGCCCTCTGTAAGGTCTGGGCCCCAGCTCCTCCTCTTCTATCTCAGCTGTGAACTCCTGAGGTGCGGTGGCCGCCGGGTCAGTGTCAGAGAACTGGCTCAGCTGCTTGTCTTTAGGACACTCCGCGTTGTAGGTCTTGACGTAGCTTTCCACCGGCCAGCCGCGAAACTCTTCTGGTTCATTGCACACCAGACCTGTGTAGGACACAGCGGGGTGGTGCTTCAGCCAGTAGATCAAGTAATGAATGTTGTAATCACAAATCCAGGGGTTGTCCTCTAGAGACAGTTTTCTCAGGAAGTAAAGGTCCTCCAAAACACCATATTGAAAATAGCGCAGACTGTTGTTGGACAGGTCCAATTCTCCTAAGTACAGCAGGCCTGTAAAAGCAGCTACAGGAAACAGACAAAAGCTGTAAGTCTCTTTATTCAATGCATTATTAAATATGAATTCCTGGTTATGCATTATTATATATAAAACAGGCTTAATATAACATAAATGATGTCTCACTGAAATATGTAGGAGATTTACGTTATTTAAAAAATCCACATCGTTTTAAACATATTTTGGACTATGGGGATGCGCCATTATTTCAATTACATGAACTACTGGCACTATCTGTTGCTGTTTTTACCACACACCTCGAAAAATCAAATTCTGATACGATGACCACAGTTACTGAAAGAGCTTGAAGGTCATGATATAATGTAGACTTAAATCAAATGCTGTACCATTGATTTTCCCCACAAGGAGTCTAAACGCCCCTGGATATTGAGTGAAATCCTCGCTGAGAAACTCCTGTCGCGGCTGAGACGACATGTTTACACCCTGACAGGGCGGCATCTAGCGTTTCTTGTCTCTGCCATTTGTAAACTCTTTCAGTAGCTGTGGTCTACTAATAGCCTCAAAGGTATCAGGGCTAAAGTGGAGAGAACAAAGACATGGGTCTTTAGGAAGTTTTATTCGTCCACAAGCATCTTTTCTTCTTTTCTTTTTCGTTAGGAAAGAAGTGAAGACTTACATCGCTTCTCTTGTTGCCCTTTGACTGAAAATTACAACAAAAAGCCGCACAATGTGGCATCGTATCGTGCCAGTAGTGCCAGTATTTCACCAGGTGAAACCATTTCACGTCATTGAAATAATGCCGTAGTTATAGTTCAACATATGTATAAAACGAAGTGGATTTCTTAAGTAACGTAGATATTTTATAGGTTTTCTACTACATTTCAGTAAGAGGCATCATTTATTTAATTATTAGCAAATAGGACTGAATGAATTACACATCTTTTACATTAAAGTGAGCTCAATCTGCCAACTGTTGTTCAAGCTTTGTTCTCACTGTGATCTCTGAACTGACTGATGAACTAAGCAGAAGATAGACTGCAGTTCCTGAGCCTGTAGTGTAACTGAATCTGTGTTATCACCTCTCTAGGAAACCATTAGATGACACACCCTGCTGGTCTGTTCATTAGAGGCCAACTGACTGCGATTAAGTGCATTTTTTAGGCAGTTTAGAAAGGCTTAAGTGTCTTATAATTATAGCAGCATCAGCAAGTACTTTGTTTTTGTTTGTATTTCTCTTTGTGGTGAGAGAAAAAGACAAATGTGAATTCTATGTATAAACATCTGAGGAAGCATTTTTGGGTAGGCTTGATTGTAAAAAATGCAGGCAGGGGAATATAGTGGTGAGTTGATTAAATATATGGCATTTATAATGACTTTGGAAATTTGGAAATGGTGGATTTGCTTTAAGCCAAACAGTTGACTGTACAGTATCTGACAGACTGTGGAAATAAAATTAAGAGAGATTCAGCCCTTCTTAAAGGCTTAAATCCCAACACTGAAGTTATTGTATAGCTTTATGGTTCAGGGACACACCACCCACTCTTAGCTAACCCCGGGACCCCAAATACATATATCCCATCATTAAGATAATTCGCAAATGTTCATTCAAATCACCTCCACAGATCCCACATGTTGACAACACTGGCATTAGCAGACTATTACACACAAGTCCTTTTGTGTTTCATGGAAGAAAGATTACAGGATTCCCAAAGCTGCTAGATGTGTCTGCTCAGCAAGAAATAGCCTACAAATGTTTACAAGCAATTCAATTCCGGGAACCCCCCTGCTCTGTTTGCTCTAATTGGTAAAGGCTTGAAAATTAACATGCTGATGTTTATTGCTTTCTCCACAACAACAATTCTTGATAGCTGTGCTGCATATTTGAGGCAGACTTTTCTCTCATGACTGCTTTACTTTCCCAAAGAACTCGTAATTTTCTTTCACTCATTCATTGTTTTGATAAATGATTGTCGGGCATATACAGTGCCTTGTGAAAGTATTAATTTCTTTCACGTTTTGTTATGTTGCTGACTTATGTTAAACTGTTATAAATTACTTTTTTCCCCATCAATCTAAACTCCATGCACCATAATGACAAAGCAAAAACAGAATTGTCAGAACTTCACAAATCTATAAAAAATATGAAATAAGTACATTGCAGAAGTCTTTATACCCTTAACTCAGTACTTAGTTGAAGCACCTTTACAGCCTCAAGTTTTTTGGGGGTATGATGCAACAAGATTTGCACATTAACATTTCCTCATCTCTTCACCTCTCAAGCTCTGTCAGCTTGGATGGGGTCTGGCAGACATTTCAGGTTTCTCCAGAAATGTTTGATTGGGTTAAATCCCAGGCTCTGGCTGGGCCACTCAAGAGCATTCACAGAGTTGTCTAAGCCACTCGTGCTGTGTGCTTAGGTTCATTGCCATGTTGGAAGGTGAACCTTCTGCCCAGTCTGAGGTTCTGAATGCTCTGGAGTCTGGACTGGGTTTTCATTAAGGCTATCTCAATATTTTGGTGCATTGAGCTTTTCTTCTGCTCTGACAAGTCCCTCAGTCCCTGCTACTGAAAAACAACCCCACAGCATGAGGCTGCTACTGGCACACTTTTGGGATGGTATTCTGCAGGTAATGAGCAGTGCCTGGTTTTCTTCAAGCATGATGCTTTGAATTAAGGTTCATTAGACCACAGAATGTTGTTTTTCACAATCCGAGGAACCTTTAGGTATGTTTTTGAAAAATTTCAAGTTTGTTTTGATGTGTCTTCACTGAGAAGAGGACTGAGTCTTGCCACACAAGTTCAGATTGTTGGAGTGTTGCAGTGATGTTTGTCCTTCTGTAAGTTTTTCCCATCTGCATATTTGATCATGGAGCTTAACTAGAGTGACCATCAGGTTCTTGGTCACCACTCTAGCCAAGGTCCTTCTCCATCAATTGCTCAGTTTGCCAGGAGGCCAGCTGTAGGAAGAGTCATGGTTGTTTCAGACTTCTTCCATTAAGGGTAATGGAGACTACATGCTTCTGTAAACCTTCAATGCAGCAGAAGTTTTTCTAAACTCTTTCCCAGATGTGTGGCTTGATGCAGTCCTGTTTCTGAGCTCTACAGGCAGTTTTTTACCCTCAGGGCTTAGTTTTTGCTCACATGCATTTTCAGCTGTTAGACCTTTTATTAAGATGTGTGCCTTTCCATATCATACCCATTCAATTGAATTTGCCACAGGTTAACTTCACTTGAAGTGTAGTAATATCTACAAGCAATATGAATGCTTTTGAGGTAGATTTCAACTGTCCCAGATAATGTAATATAATATATTATATATATAATATAATTATATTATATATGTAATATAAGTACTTATGCAATGGAAGCATTTAAGTTTTTATTTTTCAAAAAATTGCAAAGATGTTAAAAACTTTTTTTTTTTTTTTTTTGCTTTGCCATTATGGTGTATGGAGTGTAGTTTAATGTGGTAAAAATATTTTAAAGCAGTTAAACATAAGGCAGCAACATGACAAAATGTGAAAAAAACATGAGGGGGTATGAATACTTTCGCAAGGCACTGTAAGCTCTTCAGCCTGATGTAGAGGCCAGAGTCGAATCCTTAACCACTATTCATGCACACACAGAATGTAGCCTTTATTATTGGCTTCTAGTTAACCTTTCATGAATTCCCCAACTGGTGTCTTTTCATTCAGTGTTTGACAAGATGCTTTAATGTCAGACTTCTAATATTGAGACTCTTTCCTTGTCAAATACTGCTGTGCCAAACATCTGTTTCCTGCACTATGTATATCATCTTTGTACTGTCATTCATTGACAATCAAATAAGTATATGTCTTGAGGACAGGATTTGGTTGTGTACCATCGGCTTACCTGTGTCGATGCTTTCCAGACTGTTTCCGCTCAGGTTCAAAAGCTTTAGGTCTTTAACGCTTACAAACTCCTTTGGTCTCAGCTGCTTGATGCTGTTTCTGGATAAATCCAGTCTCACAATATCCAGCGGGATGTCAGCCGGCACAGTTTTAAGGTCTATGGAAGAAGAGTTGAATTACTGTAATTATGTAGGCCTATTGGAAAAAGTAACTTCATAATTAGCACAATTACGTTTGACGGACAGTGCATTCAGCAACAAATGTTGCTTCCTTTTTGATTCCCAGGGGAATATTGTGTAGAACAAAATTGACAGTGTGCTTGCAAAGCACTTTAAAGGGCTTTCTGTATTTCCAAATGATTTCCAGCAGGCTAACCATACATGGAAACATCTGCCGTGACAATGGTTAGAAGTTCTGTACAGTTGGTTCCTCGTTGGTGGTCTGTTAAAGTCATTTTCTCAGACACTGATAATGGCATTCAAACTAAGTATATATGGATCTTAAATTGCATGCAAAGCATGTTGTGACAGTAAACGTTGTGAAGGAGCTCTCTATTTATTTTGGAAGATTCTGGGCACTCGAAAGCTCAACGCAGCACTTTGGGTGGCTCCAGCAAACCGTGCCTTGCCTATATTTATTTATATCATCACTATGAGAGCTATTAAAACCGCACACATGGCACACGTTTGGTGGTAACACTCGAAACTCTGCGAGACATCACTGTCTTTGTGATATTCGGAAATGTTATCGTGGGACTTGTCTGCTTGACATGTGCGAAAGCAATGCGCCATGCAGAACAGATACAGCTGCACTTCCTGCTTTGACCTGCCAGAGCACCTGTTTTTAAACCATAAAGTGCCTTCAATAAGAGACCTTGCTCAGATTTTACATTTTTCTTTTGTTTGGCCACCTATATAAACACAGATCAGATTCACAGTTACTACTAGAGTAGATTTTACACTGTTTTACAGTGTCTCCGGAGATTGTACCCAAAGAATTGAACATGCCGTTATTCTTGTAACTAATTCAGGGAAAAGCCTTCCCAGAAGCTGAGATCACTAATACTTGGCTTTTAGACTCTCGCTCTTGCCATAAGATTCCTACAAGGGCTTTCTGCGATTAATGCTGACAAAAGAAATGGGCTTTTACCCCTTAGGTCCCCGAACAGATGATGTAACGCTACAAAAGTGTGACTTTTTCGTTCGTGGGAGTGATTCAGGATGCCTCCCTCAGCTCCAGACTGCTGACTCAATATTTCTGATGAGGAGAAGTCCAAATCCCACTGACTTCAAAATCCATCTGACTTCGTTTATTTTACATTGGCTGTTTTCTATCACATGCATTCTGCTTGCCTCATCTAACCCTGATGATGTCTTTGGCCTGGCAGTGTTTTTCATCTCGCTCTGGATGTCAGAGCCCATTTAGATAGTTTTTCAAAATAATAAACCTCACTTAACAAGATAGAGTACTCAAAACACTCAAATTCATGTGCAGAAGATTGAAACTCAGGCCTCCAGAGAAGAGAAAAATGTACTGACAAAGAGCTCTTTTATAGTTAAATGCAGAATTATATCTGTCTTCTCTGAGTGAAATTTGAATGCCACTTTGTCATATCTTACAGCCCCTCTTACAAACCCCTCTTGTCCTAAGTTCTTCCTTGAGATGCTTTAAAACATGCGTAAGACAGACCAGCACTGTCTTCAGATTTCCCTGGAGATTTGCATGTATAGCCGTAGTAATGTGGTATTTCCTATGCTTTGGAAGTTGACTTGGATAAGACTTTTTTCAGGGGACCGATTTACAAAGGGACTCATTTTATATGAATTTTGCCTTTGTTTTGCAGACAGCTTTTGAAATATAACACTGAGATTCAAGCTTCAGAAAAGTTATGGTGTCTTGATATCAGTCTGAATATGGCATTAATGTGTCTCTAGAGAAGAGTCTCCAGATGTTGAAGCTGGAAAGATGCTCATTCCCTTTCCGCTAGTTCTCTACATCTTATATTTCATGTTTCCAGACATTTGTTCCACTCTGCTGTGAATTAGAGTAACTTACCACATGCTGAGTCAGCAGAATACTATCTATCTATCTATCTATCTATCTATCTATCTATCTATCTATCTATCTATCTATCTATCTATCTATCTATCTATCTATCTATCTATCTATCTATCTATCTATCTATCTATCTATCTATCTGCTGTGCAGTGGTTTTCTGAAACGAGCCAATTTAAGCCAAGTATTAATCTCCTCAAGTTAGTGTTTTTAAGCATTTTACTCAAAGCAGTAACAGTTTAAACCCTCTTTTTTATTTGTGAACTTTTAGCTATTCTTTTTAATAGTTAACTTTTAACTATTTTTGAATTTTTCGGTTCATCAGTCATCAAAGGTCTTTAAATATTGGTCATTTTTCGATTTTTCCTCAAACAAAGATTTACATTTTCAACAAAAACGTACTCATTCAATACTCCCACATATCGTGTTTTCATACCATTTTAAGCCTTACTTTGACGAACAAAGTGGTTATATCTAAGAGTGTGAGTTGTTTACTTACTTTTTTAAATTAGGCTTCCCATTAATGGCATTATATTGTTTATTCAGACTGTTTTGCGAACACGAAATGTGCACAAACACAACAAGAGGTTGGAACCAATCATAGCCGAACATAACCGGTCATAGCCAATCACCTCCCAATGGAGATATTGCCTCCTCTCACTTGACTTTTCCCAATTCATTCTCAATTACCCCCCACCAAGCTCACCACAATCCTTTAGGGTGTCTGTTAAAACTCAATGGGCTTAGGGGAGGTGTTTCTTAAACAATAAACATGAAAAGCTACTTTAGCATGGATTTGAGGAAAGCATTACTCATTGCGTGATGGTTTATTGTGGAATGAATGACACTTTGCCCTAACTGGTACAGCAGAGAAACCACTTCAACATTTCAATTTGCTGAAAAGAAACCACACATTTTCAGACTACCCCTGTTCGTCTTTCTGTCAGGCTTAATTGTGTAATTGCATTTCATTTGGCAGCCTCCTTCACAGATCTTTTCATATTCTTGTTTCATACAACAACTATGAAATTATTGAAATATAATGATGTATTATTCAATAATAGAGTACCTAGTGAAATCTGTCTCAGCCAATAGAATTAGTTTAATGGACTGAATTGTTCATGATACCTCAGTTGAGGTCACAGTCAGCCTAAAAGATTGCTCAATCTTTCTTGGTAACTCCCTGTTACTGGACACAACATAAACAGAAAATACTGTGCCCATCTTTACAGTGCCCATTATAGCCACGATGGTTAGCCAAGCCAGTTGTGAATCATTGGATTTTCCCGAACAGGGCGATGTGTTCTGTTTCTTCAGAACCACAAATTGATTTTACTCCCACTACTCCCCAAATGTCCCGCTGCAAGAAAAAAACTCACAATATTGAGCAAAAGCTTTCTCACCTCTGTTCCTGCAGTCCAGACGGGGCACAGGGTGGACGTAGGTATGGCACAGAGAGGTTGCGTCAGACTTTTTTTGTGGAGCCGGTAGGGGCTGATTGTCCGGATGCGGGATCAATATATTCTCATGCTGAGGGGTGCACATCAGCTCTGCATCCAGCTTCTTCAGTTGCCTCCCTGAGAACTCCCTGGGCTCGGCACACCGTGCGTAATTGCCAATGTTACGGTTACTAGGCACTTGTATGTACCTGACCAGGCTGTCCAGCTGGCAGTCACACCTCCAGGGATTGTCATGGAGTCGCAAGTACTTAAGTTGCGGCATGGGGATCAGCATGCCTTCGCTCGCCACCTGCAGACGGTTGTGCTGCAGCAGTAAAGTAGTGAGTCTGCTCAAGCCGTTGAACGCTCCCTCCTCTATGCGAGAGATTTCGTTCTGCTGGAGATCCAGACTACGCAGGTTTCGGAACTGACTGAAAGTGTCGTCTCGCAGCACCTTGATTCTGTTCCGTGCCAGCAGAAGGTGGTGAATATCCTCCGGCCAGCCCAATAGCACGGCTGTCAGATGGCGATCTTGGCAGTCGAAGAACTTTTCCCCATTGAGTGTACTTTCCTTGCAGTCTGCAGCAAACCGCTTGACGGTATTTGAACGTTCTCGACTCCGCATTCGGCGTCCCTTTCCACCCATTCGTGCCTCAGCTGCCCAGACTACCAGGCACAGCAGCAGCAGCAGACCGCAGAGCAGCCGCATGGCAAACAGCAGCAGCTGGGTTAACCAGTCAAGTAGAGTCTCAGCGTAACTTTGATAAACCGAGAGCTTGCTTTAGTCAGAGTGAGGGGGCACAGCTGCGGTCCCTGAGAAAAGGCAAATGAAATGTAAATAACTGCATTACCAAGAGCTGCATTCCGAACAGAGAGAGAGAAAGGATGTACACACATGAAAAGAACCAATGTCTTACCCATAGGACTGTACTTATTTTCAAAGCAATGTTGAAGGTTTAATGCAAGTTAAGCTCAATCCACAACATATTATTTTGTGTTCCCTTCTGGAACACTTACAATGGAAATGTTTAGATTTGTCGTCCAAAGGGTTTAAAGGTCAAAATGTGAGGCTCATATTTTTAAGCACTTACATTGAAGGAGAAGTTGACTTCCAGGACAAAAATTTACAGATAATTTACTCACCCTCTTGTCATCCAAGATATTCATGTCTTTCTTTCTTCAGTCGTAAAGAAATTATGGTTTTTGGGGAAAACATTTCAGGATTTCTCTCCATATAATGGACTTCTATGGTGTCTGTGACTTTGAACTTTCAAAATGCAGTTTAAATGCAGCTTCAAAGGGCTCTTAACAATCCCAGCTGAGGAAGAAGGGGCTTATCTAGCGAAATGATCGATTATTTTCTAAAAAAAAATGTTGACAATTTACATACTTTTTAACCTCAAATGCTCGTCTTGTCTAGCTCTGCATTCTGGTTCAAAACTTCCATCTAATTTTCTCTTCCAACTTCAAAATCGTCCTTACATTGCTGTAGAAGTACCGATCCAGTGTTTACAAATTGAACGTGCAAAGAAGATCAAACGCTTTACAAAAGGGAGAAAATGAGATTGGGGTTTTTTGACATACCCTAACTGTCTTGAACCGGAATACACAAGAGTACACGCAGAGCTAGACCAGACGAGCATTTGAGGTTAAAAAGTATATAAATTGTAATTTTTTTTTAACAAAATAACCAATCATTTTGCTAGATAAGCCACTTCTTCCTTGGCTGGGATTGTTAAACTGCATTTTGGAAGTTCAAAGTCCACTATATGGAGAGAAATCCTGACATGTTTTCCTCTAAAAATATAATTTCTTTACGACTGAAGAAAGAAGGACATGAACATCTTGGATGACAAGGGGGTGAGTAAATTATCTGTAAATTTTTGTTCTGGAAGTTAACTTCTCCTTTAATGTTTTCATTAAAAAAAAACTACTGTTCTAGGCAGATTGACTTGAGCTTGTCATGTAAAGATTTCGTGGACAGCCTTTCATACTGATTGTGGCTGTTTATCATTGTTGAACTTTTTTGAATTAAAGCAGATAGCAAGAAGAAAGAATTTTAGAGAATTACTTGTTAAAGAATTACTCACCCTCATGTTGTTCCAAACGTAAGACCTTTGTTCATCTTCAGAAACACAAATTAAGATGTATTTAAAGAAATCCGAGAGCTTTCTGAGCAACACAACTACCAAGTTCAAGGCCCAGAAAGGTAGTAAGGACATCGATAAAATAGTCCACACTCTTAAAAATGAAGGTTCTTTCATGGCATCAATGGTTCTGTGGAACCTTTCAAATGCAGAAAAGGTTCTTTATAGTCGAAAAAGGTTCTTTAGTTTTAAAAATGTTCTTCAAAATGGTTCTTTGGGGGACCCAAAATAGTTCTTCTATGGCATCACTGCAAAAACATTTCGCCCCTTGCCTCTCCAGAGGTCTGTGCATGCCGCTGATCAGTGGTTCAACCTTAATTTTATGCAGCTACGAGAATACTTGTTTTGTGCAAAGAAAACAAAAATATTGAATTTAATATTTTTGTTTTCTTTGCAGACAAAAAGTATTCTTGTAGCTTCATAACATTACGGTTGAACTACTGATGCCACATGGACTATTTTATTGATTTTATTACTACCTTTCTGGGCATTGAATGTGTCAGTTGCTGTCTAGGGTCAGAAAGCTCTTGGATTTTGTTAAAAATATCTTCATTTGTGTTCCAAAGATGAACAAAGGGGCGTACAGGTTTGGAATGACATGATGGTGAGTAATTAATGACAGAAGTTTTTGGTGAACTATCCGTTTAAAACACACAGATGCTGACAGAAAGGAAGTTTGGAGTATTTGTACACACATATGTGTGCCAGTCCTATTACTTCATTCATTAAATCTGTTGCACTGCACACAAATCCTCACCTGTGACAAACATTAACCAAGAAATTCATTATCTTTAGATATGTTGAATTCTTGATTTTGATTGGTTGACAGATGTTACAAGGTGTGAGTTGTCTGTAACAGCACTGTTGTGAAGTGGTTCCAGGTTTGTTAACCTATCATCACTATCATTTTCTTTTAGGCCAAAAATCATAACGATATCAAGTAAAAATCATGTTCCATGACGATATTTAGTAAATTTCCTACCGTAAATATATCAACTTAATTTTTTTTATTAGTAATATACATTGCGAAGAACTTAATTTGGACAGCTTTAAAGGTAATTTTCTCCATTTTTTTTTTTTTTTTTGTTGCACACTCAGATTCCAGATTTTCAAACAGTCGTATCTCAGCTAAACATTCATAAACAAACCATACATCAATGGAAAGCCTATTTATTTAGTTTTCAGATGATGTAAATCTCAAAAATCAACCCCAGGACAGGTACATTTGGTAACTGTGATACAATTTAGCATAGAATATGCATTGAATTACTAAAATTAATGCACACTTGGCATCCACTTTTGTGACATGGCTGCATTTCACCCTTTGTTGTGCAATAATGTTCAACAATTTAATAGTCCGTCATAAATTGTTCCTTACTTGGAGTAGGAAAACTTCTCATTACCGCATGTCAAGGATCAGCGGAGCTTAATGCTCTGACTATAATTAAAAATGATCTAACACATTTGGATGACCACTTTTCCCAGCGATTGCATTAAAACAGAATTGAATTACAACCCGATTTCTGGCATAATCCTTTTTATGAGCCCACACCCTGCTATGTCAATATTTGCCTTGTGGGGAGACATGCTGCATTTTTTACATTTTAATAACAATGACAAATAAGTCCTTTTGATTTCCTACATGTTTTCTTTGTTTGCTCACACATTAGTGTTATAATTACCTCCTTTAGACTTGGCCTGAGTCACTGTGCATTGCGCAGTGCTCCCATTGTCGTGCCCAAAGATATCCATAAGCCCTTGTTGATTGACTACTTCTAAAACATAAGGACTGTGTCTTTATAGCGCTTTCAAAACATTGCTCTGTTTGTCTGGGTAGTCCGGAAAGTGAATTAAGATGAATAGGAATGATGACAGATAGTTACATATATTATAGCCCTCTTCTATGAGACAACAGTTTAAAATGCATGCTTTTAATACACTAACAGGAGAAACAAGATTGAACTGGAAAGGAAGAGCTAGTAAAAATACACTAACTTGAACAGGGATGGTGTACTGTAATCATTCTGTCACCAGCCTGATCAGTCTGCTGAACATCTGCCCAAAAGTCTGTTATGAAAAAACTATTGTGCAACTTGCCATTGAACCATTCACAGCACTAGCACTCATCTGTCCTCACTAGCAGATATCAGTGAAATTTAGCAATGGGTTTTAGAGCTTCAGGGCTTTCCCTGCCTTTCAAGACACTGTAAAACTACAAACAGGTCTTGGCAAGACTTGTACCTCTGACAGGCAACACTCTTCTAGTCTACAGTTACGTTGCTTTGCAGTTCTTTTCACAGATGTATCATGCAATTAAATTGTTCAAATTGAATTAGCAGGAACGGTTCCATGTTCTCTCTTTCCAGTGATAAAATGGCATGACTATGACATCATGTGAACATGTTATGTGATAATCACAGTCCATGTGTTTTTTTTCCCCTGCTTTTTCTTTTAGCGCATATCATGCTCCAGAACAGCAAGAAGAATTTTTGTTTATTTGTTTAGTTTTGTTCCAACATAGGCGCATTGGAAATACGTGCCTCTATATACATTTCTGCAAATTTTAACAAAACGTACCTATATGTACGAATCACTGCAGTTTCCAGTTGAAATGAACACTGAAGGCAGTAAAACTCTGACAACTTTTATTCCTTTTCACACAAAGTATCATTTACACACAGAGTTTTGATTAATAAAGCCTACTTTTCACACAATAACTTGCAGAATATTATGTCATAACCTCAAAACAATTTTAACATCCTGTGCGATTTTAAAACGTATACTTCTGAATGTCGTCGTCACATATACAGCTTCATATGCATGAGTTTTCTAATTCAGTAGGTTTGCTTGGTAGCTCACCTGATATGGCGTTGTACTTGAATGATGAAGAGCTCCGTTACGAACCCCCTGAAACTACGGTTCGACAAAACAGCTCAAATCCGGAAAAGGAAGTTAAAATAGCACAGCTGCATCAACAAATGTGTTTTTATGTTTTTAACTCTATGTATTTATGTATTTAATGTATCTATGTATTTAACTCTAAAGGCCTGTGCACTCCGGGACGAATATCGTGCGCGCTTATCACCAGCGTTTTTCGCCATTGGTCCATTGGTACTTAATGAAAAACAGAAATACCTCGGTACACAAGGTGGCGCTGCGAAACTTCACGCTTCTGACACTTGCTTGTCACACAGAAGAAGAGAGCTAGTATTTACGCGCTTGTCAAGTTACAAGCCTATGTACATGAAAGAAAATTAAGTGAAATGAAACTCGCCATCGAATTCTATTTGATCTGCAATTCCTCTCCATAACAACTCTCTCTTATCAAGATTTTTGTATTTGCTGTCGCGTTTGTCAAAAAGCTCTTTGTGTTCAGACACCAATGACACCAGCAACTCTACATTCATCTTGCCTTGAGGCATCTTCGTCTACTTTCCTCTTCCTCGTCGTGTCCTCGGTAACACTGTTTTGTGCTTCAGCAGCTTCGGGCATGTGAACAAAAGCACCAATCTCATTGGTCAGCCAGTTTTTACGCATCATGTAAAACCAAAAAAACGAGCCAGAGGCGTTCTATAAAAAAATGACGCTTTTACGCCTGGCGTTTTGTGTGTCGGTGTGTACACTCACATCGGCATCCTTTGTTTAGTCACAAGGCGTTAAACGTTGCCAATAATCGCACACGATATTCGTTCCGGTGTACACATGCCTTAATTCTATCGGTTAGGTTTAGGGTTGGGTTTGGTGTACGGGATATTTCCAGCATGATAGAGCATTAACCTTTAGTGACACTCCCTGGATATTTTAATTCTGAACAGCCACAATACGTGCCTCAAGCAGCGTAATAAAATCGCAGAATACTTGCCTGTACCAACGTAATAAAAACGTGCCATGGTTACGTATTGAACGTGTGCTTTAGCGCCGCTCTCTGGACATTTCACTTTAAAACTGTTGCGAAACATGCAATAAGGTACGTAATTACAGCGTTGCAGAAATGTATATAGAGGCACGTATTTCCAATTGTAAGTTCTTTGTGCACAAAACGTATTCTCATAACTTCGTAAAATTAAGGCTGAACCACTGATGTCACATGGACTATTTTAACAATATCCTTCTACCTTTTTGGGCCTTGAATGTAGTTGCGTTGCTGTCTATGCAGGGTCAGAAAGCTCTCGGATTTCATCAAAAATATCTTAATTTGTGTTCCGAAGTTGAATGAATTGTCTTATAGGTTTGGAACGACATGAGGGTGAATAATTAATGATAACAGAATTGTCATTTTTGGGTGAACTGTCCCTTTAAGGTCTACTAAAGGAAACTTTTAAGACCAGGTTTGAGGCCAAACAAGACTAAATTGTAATACAGGGCCTTTTGTACCTTTTTACTGGCCGCGTTCGAATTTGATTTCAGTGATCCGAAAACAGTCTTGGGTACATTTATAACTGATGTTTTATGCAGTCAAGTGCAATCCAATTACTGAACCGCATGTTAATCCTAGGTATAAACAGAGCCTGTGTGCAGATCTGACTGGGATATGTATATTCTGCTAGTAGAGCGGATATTAACAGAAGCAGTCAGCATTTCAGGTGAATGAACCAGTATAACACAGTCCTTGTGTGAGTCCCTGGCTGCATCAGCCTTGGTTTACTACAATAATAGAAAGAAAGAAGAACCAAAAGGATGGAAAACTTCAATGGGAAATGGAGCAGAACGCAGGCACTGTTCACTGTCCAGCATGCGAGGGGGAGTGTATATTTTCTTTGCAACTCCTTTATTTTTTTTTAAATTTCCATGCCACCCAAATTCCAGATCACCCAGTACATCTAAAGGAATGCTACTGATTATTTTAGCTCTAGAGATAAAGACCTGAAATAATTTAGGTTAGAGACCTTAAGAAGAATTCGCCCCCCTCCCACACTGTATAGACCCCGGTTATCAGCACAGTGTGTGTGTGTATGTGTGTGAGAGAACTAGCTTACATGGCCAGCAGTGCTTAATTAAAACCATTTGAACTTCCTGCACAGAAAGGACTCATGTTTTTTTTTTTTCTTCTATCAAACTGTTTTCCTGAATTAACTTTAGCTCAACCCTAAAAAAAATCAAGTGGTACTATTATTAAACCTCTCCTTTTAAGCAAAAAACTTTCTTAGCACATATATTTAAGCAGAGGAACCTTTGGACGCACATAAAAAAAATCAATACTTTCTTGCCCAGGCTTTTTTTTTCAAGACAACCACAAACATGCATTTCAGAATAATCACCCAGTTACTTTCCTGAACCAGCGTGTACAGCCTGACAGTTTATCTTGAGTAGAGACACAATTGCTAAACAAACTTTACACACAAACCAACTCCAGTCAATGCCCAAATCCTTGCCAAAATTAAGACTGCAGGAAGCATTCAGTCCCTCTGTTACGAAACTACAGTCGAGAGTCAAGAGTGCATGACTTAATGTACGTCCATCTCCACTGGCACTGCTAGAAAGATTTCCCCACACACATGCAAACATGCACAAGCAAAATGTAAGTCCTCAGGTACCTGTGCACAGGGAAATGCATCCGAAATCTCATCCAATCTGGATATGTCCTGTTAGCTGATCTTTAAGTCCTGTCATGAGCTTTGTGCAGCGCTGGATGCCTGAACTCAGCGGTCTGACTGTATGTGTGTGTATGTGCATGAGCATATGTGTGTGTGAGGCTCAGTGCAGCCCCCAAGCTTGTGCCTGGTTTTAAATTACACGTTGCGTCTCTGTGCAGGCGAGCAGACCCACATGTCCTTGTTACAACTGTACCGCCTCCAGACTTCCAGCACTTTGTGAGGCTCTTCATCAGTCTGATGTCAAAGAGACTCTGGAAGAGGCAACCCCATTCAAACAATGTGGAAAGTATGTTTCTGGACTTGTTTTAAAGGCGTAGTTCACCCAAAAATGGAATTGTGACATGACATCTGGCACAACTTTGTTCATGAGGGAAGTAATGAGATCGTATTTGTAAATAATTTGTTCTTTTCAGTCATTTTGAATCGATCAGTTCATTTAGGTCATAAATTTTCTTCTCACAATTCTCACTTGAACTCACAAGGAATACATTATTAAAAATGTCTCCTTTAGTGTTTCAAGGAAAGAAAGAATGTCAGGTTTGGAACAGCTTGAGAGTGCATAAATGATAACAGGATTTCAGATTTCAAATGAAATATTACTTGTGAAGCTGAAATGTTGGCACATCTGTCTGTCATCTTGAGCAACTTCGTAGCTTTGAGAACCGTCTTGCATTTATTAGATGCATTTTGCATTTGTGCTCATAGTTGCGTAAACACGAAACAAACAAAATTTCCACAGCATGAACGAATGCCATCTTGCTTTGAAATTGAAAAGTTGAAAGTTGATTGAAGCACTGGGAGCCTTGCTTGCTTTTATCTCTGGCATGCCCTTGGGACAGTTTTTTTTTTCCTTTTTTTACATGTTTGTTAATATCACCTCATAAATTTACAGCACTTAGCCCTATTACTGGGCCCCTGTGTAGAAACACGAGCTGCCCTGCAGTGAGAACTTTGATGTGTCTGTTCCTAAAAGACTATTTGCATAACCCAAATTAAGACAGTTCTTGTATTTGTGTGTGTTGTTTTTTAGTTAAACTACATCCAAAAAGTTACACAGACAAAGTTAGAACAACTGGTTTCCTTGAAAATATCAATAATTTTCAGAGCTGGAAAAGTCATGGTACTTATTTTCTTGAGCGTAAAATTACTACATTTTTAAAAATAAAGGTTTCAAAATGGTGTTTGTTTCAGTGATGCCATAGAAGAACCATTTTTGCTTTCCTAAAGAACCCCAGCTAGAAATTTTTGGTTCTAAAAATGTTTTAAGAACATTACCAAGCAGTTCTCGCTTTAGTAATATTTAACATTATAGGAACATAAACAATAACAAAACGTTCTTAAAACATTTTTGGAACATTACATTCAAATGTTTTTTCTGAAACATTAACCAAACATGTACGGAATGTTAGCCAATGTTCTGAGAACGTTCCCTGCTAGCTGGGACCTTTCAGTGAGCAGTTCTTGAAGGAAAAGAATCATTTTAAAAATCTAAATAGCCTTTTTTGACTATAAATAAACTTTTCTGCATTTAAAAAGGCTCCATGAATGTTCAAGGTTATTCACAGAACCATCAATGCCAATAAAGAACCTTTATTTTTAAGAGTGTACGTGAGTGCAATCTGTAAACTTATCTTTATTCAGTCGTCAGCTGTTCTTTTCTCTACTCGTTTTTTTCAGGCTGGCTCATTTTCACAGTCTGGACCGTTCCAAAAATCCATGGTGCACCAAGTTTAATAGCTAGAACGCATTGACCTTTGGGGGGCTGATGAAATTTCTCTTAGTAAAAAAGACTGCCAAATCTTTTACTCTCCTGTCTGCCAGTAGTATTAATTTGGAGTATTCATGACTTAAAGATATAGTTCACCCAAAAATGAAAATTCTGTCATTGATTGTTCACCCTAACGTTGTTCCAAACATGTAAGACCTTCGTTAATTTTTCAGAGCACAAAGTAAGATGTTTTTGATGAAATCCGAGAGCTTTCTGACCCTGCCTAGAGAGCAACGCAACAGATACGTTCAAGTCCCAGAAAGGTAGTAAGGACATCAATAAAATAGTCCATGTGACATCAATGGTGCAACAGTAATGTTATGAAGCTATACTTTTTGTGCACAAGAAAACAAACATAATGACTTTATTTAACTATTTCTTCTCTTCATTGTCAGTCTTCAATGCGCGTTCATGTCGCTTACGTCCATCTCAACTTTAAAAGTCCTAATTATGAGATAAAACGTTGAAATTGACTTTAAAAGTCCTAATTATGACTTATAGTTGAAATTAAGTCAAAATTATGACATACTTAATTTTTTATAGTCATAATTTTGACTTTTTATGTCATAATTTCGACTTTTTATCTCGTAATTTCGACTTTGTCATAATTTTGACTTTTTAAGTCATAATTTCGACTTTTTATTTCATAATTTCAACTTTGTCATAATTCTGACTTTTTAAGTCATAATTTCGACTTTGTATCCCATCATTTCGGCTTTATGTGATAATTTGACTTTTTGGTCATAATTTTGACTTTTTATCTTGTAATTATGATTTAAGTCATAATTTCAAATTTTTGTCTCATAATTTTGACTGTCATAATTCAGACTTTTTAAATAATAATTTTGACTTTTTATTTTGTAATTATGATTTAAATCATAGTAAGTCATAATTTCAATTTAGTAAATTTTCCTAAATTTTGATTTAGTAAGTCATAATTTAGTCTTTTAATCTCACAACTGTGACTTAAGTATGTCATAATTTTGACTTTTTAAGGGCATTTATTTTTTCTTACGTAGCAGAAATAGGCTTCCATAATAAGGAAATACATTTTTGAATAAAGACGTATTATCGTAGCTTCATAAAATACAATTTTAATGATGTTCTTACTACCTTTCTGGGCCTTGAACGTGTCAGTTGCGTTGCTGTCTATGCAGGGTCAAGAAAGTTCTCTAATTTCATCAAAAATACCTTAATTTGTGTTCCGAAGATGAACAAAGGTCTTACAACCCGATATCATGGCAAAGCATCTGTATTTTATGAGTTCCTAAATTCATATGAATTCGTACAAATGACTCACATCTAAACCCACCCTAAACCTACCCATCACCGGGGTCTAGACAAATCGTACGTAAAATAGTGAGGTTGTAAGAATCATAAAATACGTACGAGCATTGAGGTCTTATGGGTTTGGAACGACATGAGGGTTTGATTCCCAGAGAGTGCATAAACTGATAAAAATGTAAAATGCCTACAGATTATATATCTTTATTTTCACAGTAATGTTGCAAAGTAGGGATATTCAGCCTCCAATTACTGGAAAAGCAGTTGTGTTTTGTGCCCAAAACTAACCTTGTTACCATTAACAATACAATACTACTAAAACCTTTCACTTACCATTACATTTTTAATTTAACTTGTCAATGGTTTTTGTCTCCAGATGTGTTTTTGACTTAAATTGATGTTTGATCAGTTAGATTTGTATTTTTATTGAGTGAGCTGCTATGTAACATTTCCATTGTGTAGTTGTGTAGTGGAGGACAGAGACATTTGTTCATGCAAACTTTAAATTTAAAAAAAGATAAGATCAGAATGTCTTATCAAATTTATTTTTACCCTGTATGTTTCTCATAAAACAAAACAAAGAAGAAAACTCACATTCTTTTCTGGCGTTCATCAACGAGCCGATTGGAACTGCATTGTGTTGCTGCTGTTGGCATAGATGCAGTGCTTCCATAGGGATATGATTAATCTGTATAGTCTGTATTAATAGTCATCTGAGGTTATTAAACTATACTGAATTCTGGAAAATTTCACAGTAGACAGTGCACGAGCGTATTTATGGTAATGGATAATTTACTGTATTGTTATAATTACTAATGTGTAAAAATACCCTGTGGGTTTAAACTATGGCCGGTTCCCAGCTGGAATCAAAAACACATTCTTGATTTCACCGCATTTAGTTGCTCAAGACATGATGTAATCAAACATGCACTCCCAGGAATAGGAACATTTTAGCATGAAAACGAATTTGGACATTCTCCTCAAATCCTGTTCCTGAACAGGCCTGGACATTGCCAGTAAAGCGTGATAAAAAATGGATGTTAAGACTTAGACTTAGATAATGTAATTATGCATGCACCACTTGAATTGTTTGACAGAAAGATGTATTGTTAGGACACTAGTCTTTGTGCAGTTCTCAAATTTCCATGTTCACATGTTGAGTTTGGACTTTTTGAGGCCTTGATGAGTGATGAAATATAGTAGTTTGCCCCCAGTTGGATTCACTAACATAACTGCTTAACTTTAGCTACAGCTTTCTGGAGGGACAGGAACCTTAATTGTAACCAGTCGAGTTTGAATTGAATTATCCTAAACTTGTGAAATTAAAGAAATCAGGTCAACATTTGTTTTGAATTGGTAAATTAGACACAGAAAAATGCTTTGCGTTCAAGCTCCTCCTTTCTTCAAGCACTTGAATTACAAAAAAATAAATGAAAACGTAAAAATTATTGATCTGCTTTCAAAGACTTAATTTATGATTGAATCATGCGAGTTGCTGCAAACAATAGCACATTCTGTTAATTCGTTTGTGAGGAAATCCTTCATGACTCTATATCTTGAAGTCCGGTACAAAACTGTTTAACCTGAACTGAAAACTTGAAGTTTATGTAAAAAGACAGCATGTACTGGTTCTTCCAGGGATTGAAATGATGCAGCTGTTGTGAAGGGCATTACGCAGACAGAGTGGACTTTGGCATAGATTTCAACGTGTCTCTTATGCACATAACACTCTATCTACCATGAACAAAGAGTTAATGTCCAAAAGCGATGTCAGAGGGTTGTATGTGTGTGTGTGTGTGTGTGTGTGTGTGAGTGTTTGAGAGAAATAGTGAAAGTGTGGATTTATAAGGCTTGCTGATATTATGCAGAACAACTTTTGTTCATATTTGGAAACTGGCAATCTGTATCTGTTTCCAGAGCCATTCCTCAGCAATATTTGTGCCAACTTGCTTTCAAGTATCAAATTTAAGGCTCCTGTTACAAAACCATTTCTGTTGCGATGTTGATCCATAAGATGATTTTTCAATAATCGCACCTTTATGTACACTCTTAAAAATAAAGGTGCTTCACGATGCCATAGAAGAACATTTTTTCCTAAATGGTTCCAGAAAGAACCTTTAACATCTGAAGAACCTTTCTGTTTCACAAAAAGTTAAGCAAAAAAAATGGTTCTTTAAAGAACCTTTAACTGAATGGTTCTTTGTGGAACCAAAAATGGTTCTTCTATGGCATCGCTTTTGAAGCACCTTTGTTTTTAAGAGTGTAGACGCAGATGTCATTTATTCGTAATGGCAAATCAGGAAGACATACAATGCAAAAAATGCTTTTCTAGCTTAGCTTTTTTGTCTTGTTTCCAGCCAAAATATCTAAAAATTCTTAAATCAAGAAGGATTTTCTAGATGAGTAAAAATTATTGTCTTGTTTTCAGAAAAAACAGTCAAAATTAAGTACATTTTTGCTTGAAACAAGCAAAATTATCTGCCAATGGGGTAAGAAAAATAATCTTGTTTTCTGTTTGAAATAAGATTTTTTTCTTACCCCATTGGCAGATTTTTTTGGCTTGTTCTAAGCAAAAACTCACTTAATTTTGAGTTGTTGTTTTTTTGAAAACAAGAAAATAATTTTTACTTGTCTATACAATCCTTCTTGATTTTTGCAGTGTAATTCATTAGATCAAACTTTAACTTTACTTTACATTACTGTATTTGTGCAGCTGGCGGAGCTCATATCTCAGCAACTTATAAAGTGGCTCAGTTCAGCTGTGTCTATGTATCAACCAAGCTTCACTTGTCTCATATTTCATCTTTTTCTTCTTAAGTGTGTCAGGAGTGAATGGGGTAAATGTGTTTTTCTTTCCGAAAGTAAAGGTCATGCTTCATGTGGACATATAGCCTTGCTGAAATGTAAAAAGATTTTGTTAGTGTTATAGTTAGCAGATCTGTTTTTTTTGGGTTCAAGGTGAGAGTTTTTGCTTTGTGAGATCGTTGCTTTGGATTTGAAGAAATTTCCCTAAAAAAGTATTTCTCTAATCATTCACTAGTTTTCAATCCAAGCGCAAAATATGGAATATATCATAAAACAATTATCGCATAAAAGATTACATAAGTACTCTGTTTACATTTAACAAGTCAAAGAGAACCAAAATGGTCATTTCCTGATAAACTGACAGAAATGTAGGGCAAGCCACAAAATATAAGAATTTTCATACAATAAATTACTAGCAGCTCAGAGTGAGCAGACAAAACGGATGGATCCCTGCTGTTTGTGAACGCGGTCATGTAAGACAGTTCTAGGAGGCAATTATACTTTAACAACATTGCTCGGGCATTTAAGAACGACCATAACAACATTTCAGATGCTGTGCAATGAGATCGGTCCGCTGGTTAGTCAGGTTATGCTGTCCATAGCGCATGAATTATTTTAATAATTCATGAACAAAAACATTTTGTAATATGATTTTGATGTACATTTTCCATGTTAATATAATGTCTGATTTTAAAATGGCTTTCAAAGGGTGAATTTTAAGATTTTAAGTTATCAACTGATATATCATTTCTTATGATTTCTAAAGTGTGATAGGGAAAAAGGCAACAAGGAAGTCTGTTTGTGACAAAGGTCAGAACTCCTGTTATGTAGTATATTTTTGAGGTGCACTCTTGTCATAAATTAATCTATTATTTTTCCTACATAATTTGTAACACAAAAAAAATATCGTTTCCAACGATATAGAGTGTGTCATGATTAGATTAGGATTTATTTGTAAAATGGTGAAGTAAACTTGAGCGTCCCACAGAGGGGAGGGTGACAGTTAAGGGGTTAACCCTTTTTTGCACACGTCAAGAACCACCTCAAGCGAGGTTTTATTCAAAATTTGGCGTTTCCATTACTTGTTTCTGATGCAAAATGCACAAAAAAACAGGATGATGGAAACTCTGTCATTAATTACTCACCCTCATGTTGTTCCAAAACCGTAGGACCTTCGTTCATCTTCGGAACACAAATTAAGATATTTTTGATGAAATCTGGACCTGCATAGACAGCAACGCAACTGCCACGTTCAATGCCCAGAAAGGTAGTAAGGACATTGTTAAAATAGTCCATGTGACATCAGTGTTTCAACCTTAAATTTATGAAGCTATGAGAAGCTTCTTGTGCATGAAGAAAACAAAAATTACTTTATTCAACAATTTCTGCACCACTTTTGCCCAGCTTTACCGATTTTAACAGACAAACAAAGATAAATGGATGCAAGCGTTTTGGACGCACATCAAAGACAGACACGAAAGTTGTTGAATAAAGTTTATATTTTTGCTTTCTTTCCACATAAAAAGTATTCTCGTAACTATTGATGTCACATGGACTATTTTAACAATGTCCTTACTACCTTTCTGGGCCTTGAACGTGGTAGTTGTGTGCTGTCAATGTAGGGTCAGAAAGCTCTTGCATTTCATCAAAATATCTTAATTTGAGTTCTAAAGATGAACAAAGGTCTTACGGGTTTGCAATGACATGAGGGTGAGTCAATTATGACAGAATTTTCATTATTGGGTGAACTATGTTTTAAATAAGTAGTGATCCCTGGATCATGGAAAAATCGTTATTGTGATCTTTTCACTGAATAAACTGATCTAGTTCACTAAACTGAACCAGATGATTCATGACTCACAATGACCTGATTCTTTAGTTCGACTCATTAAAAACTAATTTAAAAAAAGGCTCAGCAGGTGATCGCCCACTGTTGGATGATGTACAATTTGGTCTTTTCACAAAATTATCTTGTGACTTGAGACGACTTTGAATTATAGCCCATAGGTTGTATTTTCTCTTTTTGTGTTTTGCAGAAGAAAGAAAGTGAAGAATTTTTGATGCTTGATAGGATCAGTCCATTTAATGAAGTTCTCCTTTGAGCTCCATGGAGAAATGAAAGTCAGATTTGGAATGATATGGAGATGAGTAAATGATGACAGATGTATTTTCTTAGCAATAGTAAGCAGGTCCAGTTCATCAAGGCCAAACTACTAACTCGTCATATCCATTATGCTACTTGAAAGGTATTCCTAGAGTTATCATGACTGACCTATTACTTCAAGCTTCACTAAGTTTTCAGCCATCCAGAAAGATTCTTAATAAATCACAGGATAAAGAGATAAGATCTTCTTGTCTTTCATCTCTCACTCCAGAGCATGTGCCTACAAGTCTGCATGGTTCAGACTCTAGAGAAACTTGTGTCTGCTTGTCAGTTTCTAAGAGATAAAAAAATATCCAAGGACAACAGCATCAACAAATAAGCTTAGAACAACCTCTTCCCGATATTTGCGTCTGAGCACGCTGACTATAGATTGAACCAACACCTGAATGTGCCCTAAAGAGGTTCTTACCTTCTTGTCCCAACATGCTACACAAGTTTGTGTCTGTATAGGAAGCAAAGTAATTGGGACCTATGTCACGGCAACATGTGCTAATTGTTGGACAAATCTGTTCCTCGTTACAGCCTTTTACAACAAGGCCCAACAGACCACAGCCAGACAGCTGTAACACCCAGCATGGAGGTTTTATTTGTCATAGATTCCGAACAGAGCTGTGATGAAACACCTCAAGTAGACCATCCCATTTAAAACCAAACCAGGTTCAGCTTCTTCTGAACCTAAATGAGTTCAAGAGAAAGCACAGCATGGGGCTTAGATGAGGAACAAACACCTTCAAAAACTGATACTGATTATCTAATGAGGATTTCCACTAGCATATATATGTTTGATTAGTATCACCACAAAGTCCATTCTACTGCACTGCCCTCCAAAGGCAAAGTGCAGTAACTACACCAACACTGAAACTGAGAAAAATGCCTTTTAAAGTTTTTACAACAGCTAGTCAAACATGTTGACACTCTCGTTTCTCTGAAACTGGACAGAATTGAACCAGAAGACTTTTCCACAATACAAAACAGTTGTCACAAAGTCCATTTTTAGCCTTAACTCAATTTTGACCAAATGTGTAGTTACTGCACTTTGCCTTTGGAGGGCAGTGCAGGTGATCGCATTTGTTTTGATGAGGAACATCTTGGCTCTGTTGGTCCACCAGCTACCAGAAGTATTATCCAACCTGGATCATAAGAAGGTCATCTCAGAAGCTAAATGGAAGCATGCACTAAACAGATGTTTTTGACCTTTGCACTTGTGTCTCACAATTTTTGTGGCGTCTTACACTTGAGCACATGAGCACCACATTTTTTAAAACGGCATGTCAAGTTTTACTGCCATACTTCTTGCATTTTGGACCATGAACGCCCCTTAAGATGGTCTGTTTTTTAAAGAAAATACGAGCAGATGAGGTTAATGAGCAGTACTAGAAAGAGTTATGCAACTGGGATAAATTTAAAAGCTCCTTTCTCTCAGATTTTTCTTTCCTTCATGTTGTCAGCGTAAATAAGATAACCCTTGTACGCACTTTATTTTTTGGATGGGAGGACAGCCGAGGGGGATAAGGAAGTGTGTGAATGTAAGGATATTGTAGGAGCTGGGAGGATTTTAACAACCAAACACAAACTTTTCATTCTTCACGTGTCCAATCTAGGCACTTTTGCAACAAATCACGCTCAGTTCATTCTGCAGTCTGCCAGAGAAACTGGATTCACTTCCGATACTTTGAAAAATGACACCACCTGATTCCTTCTGCATGCGTGACGTCATCCCTGCTGAAGATAAACAACATAATGTCTCAGCAACCAATGCATGATTTATTTTTAGAGGGTGATTTATGTAACTGCAGAGCCTGCGGTATACACACTTTGTTTTCACAGATGTGTGGTCTCCACTTTCTCCGCTAGCCTTAAACTGACATGTGCATGACAGAGGTTTAACGGCAAGTCACTTTTCTTTCTCATTCCAGGCAGACAAAACAAACTTCCTTTGTACTACAAATCTCTGTTTTATGGAGTATTATTTCTGCATTTTCTGTATTTTAAGATGACCACAATGAGGATTTTGTATTTAATGGTGAAGTGTATTAATTCTGCACTATAAAATGGTGGCAGATTAAATTGGATTTTTCTGAACAGGCAAACCATCTCCTGAGATGTCAAGCACCTCACCTTAAAATTAGGATTTAAATCAGAGCTGTTAAGAAGCTAAACCTTGACCATTTGATTTACAGGTACAGTGTCTTACGAAAGTATTCATACCCCTATTTGTTTTCATGTTTTGTTATGTTACTGCCTTATGTTAAACTGTTTTAAATTACTTTTTTCCCCACATAAATTCACACTCCATGCACCATAATAACAAAGCAAAAACAGAATTGTCTTAATAACTTGTTTGAAAAATAAAAAAAACTGAAATAAGTACATTGCATAGGTATTCATACCCTTAACTCAGTATTTAGCTGAAGCACCTTTACAGCCTCAAGTCTTTTTGGCTTTTCATCAACATTTGGCAACTATCTGCCATTCTTTGCCTCACCTCTTCACCTCTCAAGCTCTGTCAGCTTGGATGGGGTCTGGCAGACATTTTCAGGTTTCTATAGAAATGTTTTATTGGGTTCAAGAACAGGCTTTGGCTGGGCCTCTCAAGGACATTCACAGAGTTGTCTATAAGCCACTCATGCTGTGTGCTAAGGTTCAATGTCTTGTTAGAAGGTGAACATTCTGCCCAGTCTGATGTTCTGAATGCTCTGGACTGGTTGTCACTGGTTTTCATTAAGGCTCAAATCTCAATATTTCGGTGCATTGAGCTTTTCTTCTCCATCCATTGCTGTAGGAAGAGTTGTATTCGTGGTTGTTTCAAATTTCTTCCATTAAGGGTAACAGAGACTACATGCTTCCGTGAACCTTCAGTGCAGCAGGACTTTTTCTAGACTCTTCCCCAGATGTGTGGCTTGATGCGATCCTCTCTCTGAGCTCTACAGCCAGGTTTTTTTACCTCATGGCTTGGTTTTTGCTCTGATATGCATTTTCATCTGTTAGACCTTTTATTAAGAGTTGTGTGCCTTTCCAAATCATAAAAAGATAAGTGTATGAATACTTATGCAATGGAATCATTTCAGTTTTTTATTTTTTATTAAATTTGCAAAGATGTTAAAATTTTTTTTATTTTTTTTTGCTTTGCCATTATGGTGTATGGAGTGTGGATTGATGTGGAAAAAAGTTATTTAACATAAGACAAAATGTCAAAAAATTAAGGGGTATGAATACTTTCGCAAGGGACTGAAGTCCCACTCTAAAATCACACTGGTTGAACCATTCAAACCTTGCAGAGCTTCAGTGTTCTTTTCAGGCATTTTAGCTTATTTGTAGTTGTCTCTGCATGTTAAAGGCCACCTATTATGCAAAATCCACTTTTACATGGTGTTTGGACATAAATGGGTGTTGGCAGTGTTTGAACACAATGACCCTACAAAAATAAAAAATCCACACTGTAGAAGAAAAATTTGTTTTTACCCTTTATGTGTGTTTCTTTTGAATAGCACATGGTTTCTTTATATAGAACTGTCGTAAGAGTAAATTAACTTTTGGTCCCCAAAAGCCTCTGGGGGGGGGGGGGGGGGGGGGGTTGGGGGGTCTTCTATAGGGTGTCTTGGGTGCCATAAAAGGAGTTTTTCTGTGTTTCCTGTGGGACGGAAAAACACCAGTTGCTTAAAGATGTAACCTTGGAGGCTAGGGAAGAGATATAAAACTGAGAAAGCCCTCTCTTTCTCTGTCACACTCTGCAGCAACCTGTGTTTCTGTATGACTGTCTGACCTTCTTTGCAAAGAATAAATCCTTATGAAAGACAAACAGCTGTAACATTAACAGTGTTTTGTATGCAATCCCTTCATTTTCTCCCCAAATCTAAACCACTGAGGATGCAATGGATCAAAATCTACCTAAATAAGTTTGTTTGCACAAATCATTTCACTCCAGACTGCTTTGTGAATGTATTTTTTATAGTAATCATATATACCCCCACCCTTTCTTACTTCATTTATCTCTCATATCTTGCAATCTCAGCCTTCTGGGTTTCCCAGAAATTATTCTGAGATTTATAGATGGGTACAGCTGAACACTGAAAGCGGCAGGTGCTCCAAGTTAAAACATTACGATCGGTTATTTTCAAAAAAACTGTTTAACTTTTTAACCTCAAACGTTCGTCTTGTCTAGCTCTGTGTGTACTCTGTGTAGAGATTAAAAAGTATATAAATTGTAAATGTTTTTAAAAAAATAACAGATCGTTTCGCTAGATAAGACCCTTATTCCTCGGGTGGGATCATTTAGAGCCCTTTGAAGCTGCATTTAAACTGCATTTTGGAAGTTCAAACTCAGGGGCACCATAGAAGTCCATTATATGGAGAAAAATGCTGAAATGTTTTCCTCAAAAAACATAATTTCTTTACGACTGAAGAAAGAAAGACATAAACATCTTGGATGACAAGGGGGTGAGTACATTATCCATAATTCCCTCCTTCATAATGAAAGTAGCACTGATAGCGACCGTGTTTCAATTTTATCACCTGCAGCGTGCATTACAACACCTTAGAAAAAGAAACAGATCTAGGTGCCTGCTATCTAAATGTTATTTCCTGTGTTATTTCTATTTTCAGACCGTGTTTATCATTTCTAAAGGAATTTGAATCATTTCAAGGTTCCTCTGTGGAAAAGCAAGTGGACCCACTTATGCTCTAAATGGCTCACATCTGGCAGGGCCTCCCTGTCGCCATCCATTTGTCTAGTTTCAGGGGGTACAGATGAGGGGGCAGAGAATAAGAGCTCAAACAAGAGCCCAACAGCCCTGGCACACTCATTTAGGTTCACACAAGAGTCATGTCTGACAGTGTAGAGAGACAACCAGTAAAGACATCTGCTGTCTACAAAGAAGGTACTGTAGATGCATGCAAATACAGTACGCACATGGACATGCTCGAGAATAGTGTCATGTCTTGGTTGGAACCCTTCTCTGTGTATGGGGTGCACAGGAGACCAGACTTGTTTGTTGATAGACTTGACATGCTGATTTTGTTTATGCTCTCTTTTCTGTGCCTTCCCTCCTGATAGAACACATACTTGTGTTGTGATGTATGTATGCAGGGGAAGAGGCAGAGGTTACTCACGAACATCTGTAGAGCAGCTTTACGGTGGTGGAGCATGTCTGTGTGTACGTTTTAGCCAGTGAGACTGTTATAGCTGTGATGTGGCGCCAGTGTTGTGGTTTCCCCATCTGTATTAAAATATAATTGAATGACTCACCCATAACACAGACAGTAAAGCAGCACTCTAAACTTTATAGACTTGAAAAGATCCACTGTTACTGGAAAGCACTTGTACTTCCAGACAAGGACCAGTGACAGTCAGGATGTGTTTGAAGATGTCTTAGAATGTACATATAGATTCCTCATTGTTTACGTAACGTTTACGTAGAAAATGTTTTGTTATTAAAGTGTCATGCGAGAATGTGCAAAGTGTTTTGTTCTGATTAGATCGATTAATCGCAATTAATCGTGTCCATTTTTTTTTTACATAATATATGTGTGTACTGTGTATATTTAGGTATGAAGTCAAAAGTTTACACACACCTTGCAGAATCTGCAAAATGGTATTTATTTGACCAAAATGCATGTTATTTATTTTTTTAATACTAACCTGATTAAGATTTTTCACATTAAAGACGTTTACATACAGTCCACAAGAGAAAATAATAGTTAAATTTATAAAAAATGACCCTGTTCAAAAGTTTACATGCACTTAATTCTAAATACTGTGTTGTTACCTGAATGATCCACAGCTGTGTGTGTGTTTTTTTTTTTTTTTTTTTGGTTTAGTGATAGTTGTTCATAAGTCCCTTGTTTGTCCTGAACAGTTAAACTGCCTGCTGTTCTTCAGAAAAAGAACTTCAGGTCCCACAGATTCTTTGGTTTTTAGCATTTTTGTGTATTTGAACTCCTGTTGTGATGTATTTACTGATCCAATACAGAGTTAAAGTTTTATTTTTAAAGAATTATATTACTCGACTGAAATTGTATGCTAAATATTAGCAGTTATGAATCTGCTTTTAATTTTATGCATGTGGGAGAGCTGCAAGAGAAAAGTGGTACTATTGCATGAACTTGTTAGATGATCTCATTGCTGATCAATGTGGGAACGCTTCATGACTCAGGCTATTTGCCTTGGTAATGTTTTAACTTGGAGCACCTGTCGCTTTCAGTGTTCAGCTGTACCCATCCATAAATCTCAGAATAATTTCTGGGAAACCCAGAAGGCTGAGATTGCAAGATATGAGAGATAAATGAAGTTAGAGAGGGTGGGAGGAATGATTATATTCCTTTGCCACCATGCTAATGGGGAGATACAGGATTCAGCTGGATGAGTAAAACTGAAACATCTGACTTCTTTTTGCAGAGCAGCTGACTGCATAAACATCAAAGCTCTGTTGGAGTTTGCCAGTCTAAGTATTTAAGTGGAAGATATGGGGGACTGCCAGAGAGTTACTAAAAGGAGCATTTAGGCATTTATGAATGTCAATACATTAGATAACCCAATGACATAACATTTGATTAATGAAAAGCGAGATACATGTGATGGTTACTCTGCTACATCTGTGTGTCCACAACTCAGCTTGAAACCAATTGGATAAACCTCATGGCAAAAATGACTAGGGAAAATTAAGTTAGTGCCAAGAAATTGTTTGGCTGGATTTGTTTGCAGAAACACTTGGTTTGATATTTTCCTATCTAATGTAATAGTGTATCTACACAGTTTTTAGTTCTTTATCACAGTTCTGAATATTTAAAAGCAGAGCGTTTTAGATAATGTACTGGGAAAAATGGCCACATAATTTTTGCATATTCTTTCCTTGCCCTTGCCACAGTTCTGCAAAGCTTTAAACCACACTTCTCCTCATAGCAAATCTATAAAAATGGTTTAATAGTTTCTTTTGCCCTATCTTTTGAAGGCTCTGTGGTTTTTCCATTTAAAAGCTAGATATTGGCACAAATATGTCAAACGAATTCAACCGTGAGCAATTGTAACACGGCTGTGAACAGCTCTTAAAAACTAACCCTTGCCCCTTGACAAAAAGCTTTTACACGTTTTACAAACTCAATGCAATTATTTTTAATTAAAAAAAAAAATGGAATGTGAGAGTCTAAATTCCCAAGCTTTTCCAGAATTAATTTATCTGGCAGTGTTTTATGATTAAGAACCTCCCACAGCATCTGGTTTCATTTTGACCTACACTGTTTGACCCTAAATAGACGACCCATTGCTTTATACTGTAATTTTCTGTATTACAGCTATCCGTCTATCTGTTTATTTTTATGCCTATCAATATTTCATGAGTTTAACTTGATAGTAAACATTCCTCCAGCCCAGTTATCTCTGCAAGCAATTATTTCGCTAGGAATATTGACGATTTTCAACTGTAAGGTTTATAAACAGAACATTGATGTTCCAAGATTAATGAATGATTCCAGAAGTTGTGAACAGCTAAAAATTTAGGGAGAGAGGCAACAAGTGATGAAGTTTATTTAAAAACTGAGAAGCCTTTGTGAGATCAAAACCAGTTAGATCCTCATATCCCTTGAAAGCCCAGCTGCTGAAACCTTATCAAAGACTGTCAAACAAAACAGTTGCATAACCCATATTTTGAACTCTACCAGAGCATGAGGTCAGCTTTTCTTTTTTAAAAAACATATATAATAGGCCACACATGTACATGTTTAAAATGCATTAAAAGATTGCAGAAGATGAATAAGTCAACACTAAATGATGTGATGTCTAAGCTTTAGACATCACGCCCACACAAAATTAGAAACACCTCAGGAGTTTCGACGTAGTCATCAGATTGGTAGAATTATGCAAGTTTTCCAGAGAGATTAGCGAATAAAGAAAGCCATCATGTTTGCAACTGTGACAATGATTTTCAAAAGTATGTGAAATATTAAAAGTTCGCGGTACAAAAGACCTACCCAATACTATGAACAAAAACAAATGTGATGTAAAAATGCAATCGCAAACATGTCTATTTAGCTCGTTTTTTTTGATCTCTCATCTTTCAGCTCTTTCATCGTGAGTCATGTTTTTCACAGAATTTGTACCCGAGGATTCCGCATCCTAAGTCCAATTTCCTGCTGGCTAGCGATACCGAACAAGCTAGTTATGTTCGCAAAGCAAAACATATGGAGCTGTAATCATAACTGTGTTTGAAAATGATTAAAAGTGCTTGCTGTTTTACCACCTCTATAGTGTTCATTTCTGTTGTAAACTGCACTGATATGTACTTACTGGTATGTATTTCGTGTCTTGTGAAAAGGTTCCCACAGGTATGTTTTTGTCATGAGATCAGGTAGTTAAAATAAGTTCAAGAGCCCCTAAACATTACCTGTCAGTCATATGGCCTCATGGGCGGGCCTTGGCTATATTAAAACTACACTACATTAACAACCTACTATGTGTCAACATATGTATCCTAACAATGGTTACGAAAACAGCAACATGAAAATGGTAGTCATAATATAACTCAGTTTACCCTTACAAAACAAAGTCAAAACATGCCAAAAGAGCAAAGCAGGGCAGTGTCCGCTTATCGTAGTCAAACCAGAGATAAACGGCCTTGTTGTCCTTATATCCATCTCCTCCCACTGTGACTTCCTCCTTCCCTCTTCTCTCACATTAGTGCCAATTCCTGCAGGACGGCTTCTTGTCTGAGTCTCATTTATTTCTTTCCCTTGCGTCTCTTGTGTCATCTCTGGCTCGTTTCCCAATGCAATGCTTCTGGAGTTGCAACATCTTATCAAGAAACATATTCGTAGCAGTTTATCGGCTGGTTATTTAGAGATTTCTGCAAATATAAGTGCTAAACATGCAAATTTCTCAACTAGATTCGTGGAAGAAAGAGTCAAAGTTTATCCTTGTTTGTTCTGGGAGGTATCAAGTTTGTCTCTTTGACAACAGAATTCCAAAGTCATATTTTCCTGTTGTTCCACACAACTTAGGCACAAGATGCATGGGTGTAGCACTCAAAAATTCACTTTTACTTACAGAGGGTTTGCACTTACGTCACGGTTTGGTCAGTTACCCGGATGCACGGGCATATTGGCGATACTTGGATTAAAACAACAGCATGGATTGCACAGTTAATGTACTACTGAATATGCTGTTCTGCTCATTTTTGCTGTCTAAACCATAGAATAAAAACAGAGGCGGACAGCAGTGAAGTATTTTTACTCTGCTGTAAAAGTACTTTTCAAGTGTTTGTACTTTATCAGAGTGTTTTTCTTTAGAAAACTTTACCTCACAACATTCCAAAGCATAATATTGTACTTTTTACTGCACTATGTTTCATATTAAATATCATTTATTACTTAATTACATTAGAAATTATTAGGTCATTAGAAATAAATTTGGGGCTGAACATAGACTATTTTAACAATGTTCTTGCCTTTCTGGGCGTTGGTAGTGCGTTGCTGTCGATGCAGGGTCAGAAAGCTATCGGATTTCATCAAAAATATCAGAATTTATGACATGACAGTGAGTAATTAATGACACAATTTTCATTTTGGTTGAACCCTTTAAACAATCCACTATCACATTCCAGCTCTTGGTTGGTTTCCCACTGAAGATAAACCAGGGTGCAACCTCGCTAGTACAGGAGACCTTCTGAAGAGAACCATGGTTGCTGCTGTCATTCTAGTCACTGGACTCCATGTGGTTGATACAGTATTTCAAATTTTTCTTTTGCAGACAACAGTAATTTCACTAGACTCACTCCTCAGCAACGAAAATGAAAAACGACTGTTGTAATCCTGATTTAGCGCTTGTTATCCACACAAAGACTTTTTCAGGTCTGTAAAGCTGTGAAATATCAATCAAACAATGATGTTCAAACATACACCAAAAATCTGTTTGCATATTGTTCAGTTTGACCATGTAGCACTGACCGTATCTGAGAGAGTGTGGGAATAATGTGAAACGGGGCAGTGCGGTTTGGCTTGTTCCCAATGTTTTCCTGTGTTCTGTGTCTGCAGGTGGCTCTTCAGGAGACGGAGAAGAGGAAATGAGCCAGGAGTGGTTATAAAAAATCAAGAGGGCTGACTAATGTGTGTGTGTGTGTGTGTATATCATATATTACGGATAGATGTAATTTTTACATTAATTGATATGACAGACAAACGTCTATCTCAGATGTCTGTTTGGCAGAACTAATCTGAAAATCTGAACCGAATATGATTTATACAGCATTGCAGATGTTAATCTCGTAACACTGCATTCTCTAGAGCCTCCTCTGCATCTCCATGCAAGGATTGGCTTTTTCTTTTTGACAGGGCTTGTGCACCTACAGGACTTCAGCCAGCAAACCAGATGGTGCACCCTCTGCTTTTTCTGCTCTCCTTGAATGACTGTTTCTCCAATTCTTGGGTAAGAGGGGGAGACTCCACTCTCTGAACCTTTTCCCACAGCTCCTCTCCCACAGATGTCTGACCTTTGGGTCAGAGTTGGAGATTGTGAGTGGACAGAAAGACTTGTGCAAACATCTGCACAAATGATTTCACCTGACAAAGCACGCTGGCCGTCTCCAAATCTCAGCGTAGTGACCCAACACGGCTTCAGCGGGCTGGTTGATTAAGCTGGAAAAGATATCAGGAAAAGTTGTACATCATAGCTCTCCAGCCTGTTTAACACTGAGACATTAATGACTTATTTTTTACTAGGAATAGGTTTATTTTCAGGCTTAATTGGGCTTTAAAAACAGCATCTTGAGCTTGTATCCTTATTTGGGATGAAAACAGGCAGTTTTAATGTGGCTATGTTGGTTAGCTCTGTCCTGTTCTGTCCTTTGGTTACACTTTAGACATCATATTCCCAAACACAGTGGTTGTTCTCCCCAGTGTGGTACCAGAAACCCCAAACAAAAGGACCATTCAGCCCCTTGTGTAATACTTGATGAAAGATAAGACATTGCAGACTTTTTGCTCTTGCACTGCTTTTCCTTCTGGCTGTTTTTCTATAATGTTTTACAAGGTTTTTATAGTCATATATTAGCGGACAATGTCTCTACATGTCTCCTGTGTTTACCGGGTGTCAGCTTTCAGATTGTACAGAATGTCCCTCCGGGCTCCAAGTTTCTCCAAAGTTATAATTTTGGTTTAAGGATAATCATAGAGTATTCTTCAAGTTTCACAAAGCTTTCATGAAAGTCTTTTCATTCGGTTCATCACCAGAACAGCTCAAAACCTTAAAAGCAGAATTGTGTGTTTCAAGAATTACTGGTGGTAATTTCTAAAAGTCTCGAGAGATTCACGTGCGTAATTGGAAGACAGAATCTTACAGCAATGGTGTGGAATATATGGATATTTAGATGGGTGGCATTTGTAAACGTTTGCACCGTTGTAAATTATAAACCAGAGCTGCCACCACATGTGAGGTGACTCCCAGGGCAATATGTTTGTCTCTGCGGATTCTGTATAGATTTTACAGATGTCTGTTTGATGCAGTATTTTCATATTCTTAAGCTAGAAGGAAAAATCCTACAGGAAGTGACTGCTTTAGATGACTGTGGCTGGGAGGGGAGCTTCTGCTCTGTGGAATAGAAGTACTGTGGTTTGAGGCCTTTCTCTCTGTATATCTGTGTCAATTTAGGGTTGCTGCTTTTTTCGTTCTCTCCAAAGGGTTCCGGTCTATGGTCTCTGGCAGACAGACACTGGTAATTACTTCCATCTTCCGCCACAGACGCAATGTCCAGCATGGAGCAAATACCCTATACATCCACCCACTCACACTAAGCTTTTCTCCCTCTACGGAGAGTTTGTTCTTCGCATTCATCTTTATGATTCTAAATTCTCATCCAACCTTTTGTGTCTAGTCTCCCTAGTGGCTTGTTGCTGAGATGGAGATGGAGAGAACTTGTTCACTCATTATGGTCCACAAATTCCCAAAGCATTTCATTCATGTGATATATTAGCCCTGGAGCATGAGAAATACTATCTACGTCTACAGTTAAATTAATCTTGACAGATAAACCTGCAGTAATAAGCTCTTTAGACAGGCTTGTGATTACATAATGTCTTGGGTTTTTAAAGAGAGAATGGCCTCTTCTGAAGCATAGCAATGAACAAAAGGCATCTGGGAACAAAAATGGGGATCCATCGCCCTCTTCTGGAGAGGTTGAGGAGAAACCAGAAAGTGATGTGGGCCATTCTACAGAATTGGTGCGAACTGCTGTCCCACAATCAAAAAACACATTTATCTATTGAAACACATAATGTTTCAAATATTAGTAAGCTTAATATATATAAAATCATAATTTTGTGGGTACTTTCAATTAAGAGGTGGCTATCCCGATCCCCAACCTCTAAATTTCAACTTTCAAAACTATATTGAAAAAAATGATTTTAGATTTTTTAGAAGTAGAAGTGAAAACAATATGCATTTTATATTTTCTTTGTAAACCATGAAACTTGAAAAAAATGTGCCCCGTATTTTCAAGTCACTACCGAAACAGTGTATGTTTTAGTCCAGGAGTGCCCAAGCCTGTTCTTGGAGATCTACCATCCAATAAAGTTCAGCTCCAAAACTAATCAAACACAACTGAACAAGCTAATTAATCTCTTAGGTAGCGCTTGATAATTACAGACAGCTTTGTTAAAGCAGGGCGGTAACTAAAGTCTGCAGGTAGGTAGATCTCCAGGAAAAGGGTTGGTTTTAGTCTTTTGGCCGAGACTGATTTTAACTACACCCCTATATTTATGATCAGGAAATATTCCAGTGTCACCTCTCATAGCTACATGGAGAGTATATAGGTCCTATAATTTTAAGGTAAATGTGTTCAAAAGTCTGACACACCTTTTTTTTTGGGTGTTACCCCATAACATTTAGTTTTTATCTGTGTACAACTGTGCTAGCTTACCATGTGCTGACTAGCATCTTAGGCTTAAAAGTATCTAAAAAGGTCACTACTGAAACATTAAGTTTTTGTTGTGAGACAGTTTTTTTTTTCTCTCTATACAATTTAGTTTTTATGCGTGTACAACTGTTCAGAACTGTGCTAGCTAACCATGTGCTGATTAACATCGAAACAAGAAACAGCCTGATTAACTTTATGCCCTTTACAAAGATTGGATTCTTAATAGAAATGTCTTAAATCACATTTGAAATATTGTTAAAATGATAATTTACTTAATTTTATTAAAATATATACACGGTAGATGCAAACAAAATCTGAATAGATCAATACAACCCTTCTTAAGTTATACATTACCATGTTTCGGTAGTGTCAAATTCAGAAAGAGGAAAAATAATCCAAAATACAATACGCAAATTAACTGCACAATTACTAGAACGGCCCATATAGAGACTGGCATGGACAGGAGAATCAGTCTTCAAAGTTGAAATTAACTTTCTTTTTATGGTATAAAGGTGAAACCTTTTCACTAGTAATGAGTAGACAATGTGTGGATTACGGTTATGCTGTACTGTCTGTAACAAGCTTATATCAGGGAATAATGGTTTAGTTCAGGCACTTAAAACTTATGAGCTAAAGGAACATTACAAACAATTATATAACGTTACAATTTATTCATTAGCTGGAAAGACACATAATGGGGACACTAAAATACACTGTATAGTAGGAATAACCTGTACCTGAGTGCAGAATGTGCAAAAGAATCAAATACGGATTCTAACGTTTCTGTAGTTAAACCACCATTTCACCCATTTGACTAACAGATTGGAAAAGTACAGCCCGTTTCAGTACAGATAATACATTTATTTATTAAAACATTTAAAAGTGACAAGACAAAACTTAAAACGTTAGACGTTAGTCCGACTGTTGTGAATGGTTCTTGGACTGTCTGCAGAGTTGAGCAATTGGTTTGTATCTTCTTATTGGATGCGCTTTAAATGTTGAAACCTGAAAAATAAGTCAAAACAGGCATTTTACATTTGATCGTTTACAGCAGGGGTTCTCAACTCTGGCCCTCAAGGTCCACTTTCCTGCAGAGCTTAGTTCCAACCCTAATCGACACACGTGAACAAGCTAATCGAGATCTTCAGGATTGCTAGAAAGTTACAGGCAGGAGAGTTTGATCAAGGCTGGAGCCAAACACTGCTGGAAAGTAGATTTTGAGGGCCAGAGTTGAGAACCTCTAGTTTCCAGCACCTTCGGAGGACAGCGTTCTCACCCACTGCAGTTCTTGCTCCTGGCGCATCATTTGTAGTCTCCTCTCACGCTGAACTTTCCGTGCAGCATCCCGCTCATCAAAAGAGAATGGCTCGAAAGGGGTTGACGAAAGCCAATTATCGTATGCGTCATAACGTGGACGTCTCAACGTAAAAAAATCATATTGGATTTCTCTTTGGTTATCTGCATGAGCAGGTAAAGCTGCTCCTGAAGATCCGTCATCTGCCAAGACTGGAAAAGTCATAATTTCATTAGATCAGGCCATCACAAATAATGCAGTTGATGTCCACTTACACTCTTGAGGCACCAGGCCAGTGCTAAAACTGCAGTGAACACTAGCTTACAAAATACTGTACTGCATACTATCTCTACTATATAAAGCAATAGCTATATATATATAATCCTCTTAAAGGTCCACTGAAGTGCCTTGAACCACGCAGCGTTATTCTATGTGGTGACGTACTTTTAACTGAAAAAAAAAAAAAAAAACATATCGCTAAGCCCCGCCCACTTATTTTGAAGAGCCAATAGCGTTCCATTAATATCTGCTCGGGCCAGAGCCGTTGAGCTCGGTAAAGCCGCATTTGTAAGCTTATGACAGCAGTCTAATAAATTACCCCATAGATTCAATATGAAAACAAAATAGTGATCATAATCATGCTGAGACATGCCGATCGCACATGTGAGCGCATATGATCTGCTCTGTCTTATTGCGTCTCTGTGTAGGGGGCGGGAAGCTACAGACTCTAGAGAGCATTTGATTGGACTGAACGTTTGATGAGAAACTGAAGTGCACGGTGATATCATCAAAATCGTTTATTCATATTGGCGGAAGTGACGAGACAGTAAGTTTTGAATGCCCATATCTTGTAAAAGCGAATTTTGTCATTGTTTTGAAGCACACTAGCTTATAGATAATCTTAAGGCTAATATATTCATACTAAAAGCCAAAAAAAACTTTAATTTTGATTTCAGGGGAACTTTAAGTGTATAGCTTTGTGGAATACACTCTTAAAAATAAAGGTTCCAAAAGGGTGTTTTTGCAGTGATGCCATAGAAGAACCATTTTGGCTCCCCAAAGAACTTTTAATGAACGGTTCCTTAAAGAATCTTTTTGAAGAACACTTTAAAAATCTAAAGAACCTTTCCTGCATTTGAAAGGTTCCATAGATGTTCAAGGTTCTTTATGGAACCACTGATGCCAATAAAGAACCTTTATTTTTTAAAGTGTATGGTATTCTGTAGTCAGCTCAAAACTGGACATTTTGAAAAAGGATGCGGCTATTCTGGCATTTTATGCAGAAAAAAAATATATGCATACTACACACACACTGAAGCAATACCAATAGTAGTAACGTTACGTACAATCATTCTGAGCCATTTCAAGCGCATAAACTTAGTTTTCACTTCATAATAAAACGGGATAAATGTAATGACTATTATAATTGTTATTTTTAAACCTGCACACTTATCTGTCAGTCACACAGTACGGAAAAGCAAATGTTGTGGTTCTTACCAGTTTCACAGCTGTCCTGTTTTTGCAGAGGGGCGACGACGGCCAAAGCGTACTGGCGGTTAGGCGAGAACGCTAACGGCTGTCTACTTTTAAACACACTTTTGTAGCTCTTCTCCGGTTCTGTACCTGCGGAAAAATGGTTAAGATGTCAGAAACGTTAAGCGAAAGAAACGCCAAAAGCTCTCAACGTTGCTGCTCCGCGTGCGCGCGCTTGATCCCCTCTGAAAGAGTTGCTATGGAGACCGCGTCACGCGCACAAAACAGACTGAAACGGCAGAGATTTAGACACTTCACGGTTGAAAAACGTCAACATTACGGTATGTTTTAAAGATAGCGTCGAGATAACTTGCTTGACATACAGTAACACGAAAGCAACTAAAAATATAGAAAGTTTAACTCGCACTGAATACTTGGTAGTAACATAATTAACGTTAGTAACTTAGGTCAGAAGTGCTTGAGACCATCTCAACAGCTTAAAAATGAACCTTTGTCTAAAATGTGTGCTTAAAATGCAGAATATCTGTTAAATAACGTTACTAGTAAAACGCTTTACTACGACAACAGTATTTTATACTATAATGTTGTTTAAATTATTAACAGTCTAACCTGAATAACTCTGTGCCGCGTCCGTTAGTTCAGCGTTATGTTGAGCCATGATATCTAACGTTACCGTCTGTTACTGTGATCGAAAGATTGAACACCGTTTTCATCTAAACGATTCCTCCATTATATAACTTTCCGTGGGTCCATTTATTGAGGTTAATTGTCTACAGCTGCAGTGAAGTGCTAAATCATGCAGAGGTGTCGTTTGATTTCAGGGTCAAGATTATGTAAAGCAGTGGGAAAGAATTAATGCGTTGATTTAGCTTATTAAAATATAATTTTCATATAATTGTCATTAAAAGTAACATGTATTATTTGTAGCTCATGAGCCAATCAGAGGGGCGGAGCTCTGAGGAGGAGGAGGAGGAGGAAGGCTCTAGTCAGAGGGCCACGCCCATTTCGGCAATAGCTCCAGAAGCTGATCCACATCATGAACAACCTGCTGTCATATCATCAAATCCGGCCCTGCAGTGCCTGGAACAGGTAGAAGCTCTGAAAATGATAATAATTCATCTAGTTCATCTGTGTTTTCCCTTCCTTTGAAACTGGTGAAGTACCATGAAACTAATGTGATTATTACTCTGAGTACAACTGTTATATATATTGGTAGTTGATCTGTACAGAAAACTCTTTCAGTATTCAGTGGAATGCGAAATTTTGGGAACCCCTTACAGAATCTGTGAAAATGTGGATAATTTTAACAAAATAAAAGAGATCATACAAAATGTATGTTATTTTTTATTTAGTACTGTTCTGAGTAAGATATTTTACATAAAAGATGTTTACATACAGTCTACAAGACACAAAAATAGCTGAAATTATTAAAATAACCCCCTTCAAAAGTTTGGGAAACCTTGGTTCTTAATACTGTGGTTACCTGTATGATCTAGTTAAACTGAGCACTGTTCTTCAGAAAAAAAATTCCAGGTCCTGCAGATTCTTCAGTTTTCCAGCATCTTTTGTATATTTTAACCCTTTCCAGCAGTGACTATGATTTTAAGATCCATCTTTTCACACTGAGGACAATTGAGGGACTCGAACACAACTATTAAAAAGGTTAAAACATTCACTGATGCTCCAGAAGGAAACACAATGCATTAAGAGCGGGGGGTGTAAACTTTTGAACTGGATGAAGAAGTCCAAATTTGTCTTATACAAAATACAGTTTTTGTATATAAAGGGTTTGCACTTACGTTACCCAGATATGCGGCCATATTGGCGATACTCGGATGTAAACAACAGCATTGACTGCACGGTTAATGTACTAGTGTATATGTTTTTCTGCTAATTTATGCTGCCTAAACCATGGAACAATCGCGTGGAAGCTGCTAAATCATATAGAGAAGGACTTAGTAAGCAGGAAAGGGTGCAATATTTTGGCAGGCTATAGTACTCCAAATGTTTTTCCTGACTGATTAGTACAGCCCAAAACATGACAATAATTGACTATTTTCAGCAGCAGTAAATAGCAAAATATGCAAGTTTTGTTGCATAGTGGAATTGTTTTCTTTCAGTGCTGCCAATATGACAGACTGATGACGTGTCTTGGAAACAGTCTGTTCAACATACAGTATCAAAATTGAGTTGAGTACAAAAATGTAATGACTGAATGACTGTGTGCGAGAAAGACCAAAACCAACTCTTAACGTTTAGATACAGTTTTATTTGTTTTGTAAAAAATATGAATGTACCTTTAAAAGCACAAATTGAGGTGATTGATAAAAATTCTCCAATATACAAACAGTTTCTGAAAAAGTAGGCTAATAATGATTAGAAAAACTAAACTTATTAACTTCTGACTGGTAAGTAAAAAACACTGTTCATCAAGGTCTAGTCACACAGCAATACTTTAAAATCTTTTAAAATCCCATGCTTTCGAAATAAATACTGTACATTTCCTCCTTAAATGTCAGATACACACTAACAGTCAAACGTTTCTGAAGAGTACGATTTGTAATATTTTTTTAAAGAAGTCTCTTTACCTCATCAAGCCTGCATTTATTTGATCCAAAATACAGCAAAATCAGTATTATTGTGAATTATGTTTACTATTTAGAATAACTGTTTTCTATTTGAATATATTTTATATGTAAAATGCATTCCTGTGATTTCAAAGCTGAATTGTTTGCATTATTACTCCAGTCTCATGATCTTTCAGAAATCATTCTAATATTTAGATTTGCTGCCCCCCCCCCCCCCCCCCCCCAATATTATTATTATTATTAGTAGCGGATTATTATAGCGGAGTATAATTTTTTCAGGTTTCTTTGATGAATAGAATGTTCAGAAAAACAGCGTTTTTCTGAAATAGAAGTCTTTTGCAACATTATAAATGTCTTTATCATCATTTTTGTTCAATTAAAAAAAAAAAAAGTATTCATTTTTCTCCTCAAAATATAAAAAACTAAAAAATTATAGACTCCAAGCTTTTGAATGGTATAGTGTATAATGTTATAAAAGCTTTTTATTTTAGATAAATGCTGATCTTTGGATCTTTCTACTCATCCAAGAATTCTAAAAAATGTACTCAACTGTTTTAAATATTGATATGTTTCTTGAAGAGCAAATCAGCATATTAGAATAATTTCTGAAGGATCATGTGACAATGATGCTGAAAATTTAGCTTTGATCACAGGAATAAATTACATTTTAAAATATATTCAAATAGAAAACAGTTATTTTGAATAGTAAAAATATTTCGCAATAGTACTGTTTTTGCTGTGTTTTGGATCAAACAAATGCAGGCTTGGTGAGCAGAAGCGACTTCTTTAAAAAACATAAAAATTGCCTGGTAGTGTATATTTCATTTTTATCAACCTCATGGGCCTTCAGTCCATGCCTGTTAGCTTTAAACCTGTACAAAACATCTAACCTAAAAAAGTAACTTTCAGTAAATATATCCATTCAAAATTGAAAAAAGTCCAACAGCAAATCAATAGATAGTATAAATCAAATTAGCTATTTTTAAAAAAAGCACTCATCAGGAGTGTAAAAAGAGGATGGTGTAGTAAACCAGTTAAACACTAGATGGCAGTAGCACATACACAAAAACATGAAACCATAACTCGAAACCTGGTATATTTAGACTAGATGATGGATAGCATTTTTATATGCCTTGCAAAAACAAATTCATTCATTTTAAAGGCAGTTCTGTTGCCGTTTGAGCATTTGTAATGAATCACAAGCTATATAAGTTTTTCTTGAGGAAAAGTGCATAACTGCCCCAAAAATAATTGTTCATTTATACATCAGTTAGCTTAGGGTGCATAATTCTTTGGCCTTATCATCATTTTAACATTTTTAAATGTTTGTCTGTAGTTTGTCGGGTAGTACTCAGAAGTCAGGTTGTGCCACGTGCCCCAGAAGATCCCATCTCTCTTCCCTTTGTACTTTGTTTTGTAGTATTTGCCATTGAGGTTTGCTGACATGCAGGCATCAAACCACCAGCCCGATCCGTAGTACGCCCCACAGTTCCCTGAGGGGTACCTATCGTTGTCTCTGTCCGGTGTAGTGAAGAACTTCTGATCATGGTTGAAGTGTTTGCTGAACTGCAGAGCATTTCCAGCAGTTCCTGAGTATCCGCTTAAAGACAGCCGATAATTGAGGTACTCATTGGATACGTAGAACTGCTCATACTTGGCATATCCACGTGTGCCCTCAAAGTCTTCGAGCTCAATGCGCATGATCATGTCCTTGGCTTTGGTGAGCAGGTGGATGTTATCATTGCCAAGCCAGAACTCGCCTTTAGGGTCACCAAAGCCCTTCTTGTACTCAGCCCAGGTGCGGTTGAAGTTCACGCTGCCATTGATGCGACGCTGCAAGACAGTCCACCCGCCTCCAAATTCCTCCATGTCACAGAACACCGCAAAGCTGGCATTTCTAGGGTCAGGGGTCACCCGATAAACCCCGCTGTTTCTATGGCCCAGCATGCTGATTTCAGAACAGTCTCTGGAAATTATGTTTGTGAGGTCTGTGGAGAGAGAGACTTTTAGGCATGCTATATAATTCTACACATCAGGAACTGAAAGGAATGTTTCACCCTAAAAAAAAATCTTTTATCACTTTTACTCAACCTCATGTTAATTAAAACCTATGTGAGGCTTTTTAGTGCCACGTCAAAAAAAACTAGATTAAAGTCATAATATTTTGAGAATAAAGTTGAATTTACAAGAATAAAATTGAAATATTATGAGAATAAAGTAAAATTATGAGAATAAATTCAAAATATTTCGAGAATAAAGTCAAAAAACATCTTGAAACATTTTGATTTTAGTCTTAAAACATTTCAACTTTATTCTCGAAACATTTCGACTTTATTCTTGAAATTTTGACTTTATTCTCGTAATTTTGACTTTATTCTCTAAACATTTAGACTTTATTCTTGTAGTTTCGACTTTATTTTAGAAAGTTTTACTTTATCCTCAAAAGTTTTACTTTATTTTTGAAACATTTCAACTTTATTCTCTAAACATTTAGACTTTTTCTTGAATTTCGACTTTATTCTCAAAACATTTCGAATTTATTCTTGTAATTTTGACTTTATTCTCTGAACATTTCAAAATGTATTCTTTTAATTTTGACTTCATTATCTAAATATTTCAACTTTATTATCTTAATTTTGACTTTATTCTCAAAATATTTCGACTTCATTCTCTAAACATTTAGATTTTATTCTTGATACATTTTGACTTTATTCTCTAAACATTTTGACTTTATTTTTGAAACATTTCGACTTTATTCTCGAAACATTTCCACTTTATTCTCTAAACATTACCACTTTATTCTCGTAATTTCAACTTAATCTCAAAACATTTCGACTTTATTCTCTAAACATTTTGACTTTATTTTTGAAACATTTTGACTTTATTCTCAACATTTCCACTTTATTCTCTAAACATTACCACTTTATTCTCGTAATTTCAACTTAATCTCAAAACATTTTGACTTTATTCTTGAAACATTTAGATTTTATTCTCGAAAGTTTGACTTTATTATCAAAACATTTGTACTTCATTCTCAAAAAAATTTACTTCATTCTCTGAACATTTTGACTTTATTCTCAAAACATTTTGACTTTATTCTCATAATTTTGACTTTATTCTCTAAACATTTCAACTTTATTCTCTAAACATTTCGACTTTATTCTCTAAACATTTAGACTTTATTCTCTAAACATTTAGACTTTATTCTCGAAAGTTTGACTTTATTATCAAAACATTTGTACTTCATTCTCAAAAAAAATTTACTTCATTCTCAAAAAAAATTTACTTCATTCTCTGAACATTTTGACTTTATTCTCAAAACATTTGGACTTTATTCTCATAATTTTGACTTTATTCTCTAAACATTTCAACTTTATTCTCTAAACATTTCGACTTTATTCTCTAAACATTTCGACTTTATTCTCTAAACATTTCAAGTTTATTCTTGAAACATTTCGTACTTTATTCTCGAAACATTTTGTACTTTATTCTTGAAACATTTTGACTTTAATCTTGAAACAGTTCGATTTTATTCTTGAAACATTTCGAGTTTATTCTTGAAACATTTCGACTTTATTCTCGAAACATTTTGTACTTTATTCTTGAAACATTTTGACTTTAATCTTGAAACATTTCGACTTTGTTCTTGAAACATTTCGACTTTATTCTTGAAACATTTCGACTCTATTCTCGAAACATTTTGACTTTATTTTAGTCATTTTAGATTAATTATTTTTTTGAACGTGGCACTATAATGCTGCTGTAGTTTCTATATAGGATAGGTAACCAAACAGTTTCTGACTGTCAATGGCTACCAGCAACTGTCTGGTTACCAACATTCTTCAAAATATCTTCTTTTTTGCTCAGCAGAAGAAAGAAACTCATACAGGTTGGGAACAACATGAGGGTAATTTTAACAGAATTGTAATTTTTGGGTGAACTGTCCCTTTAAAGTCATACAGATTGTAAAAACATGTGCATGTTTTAATATGTTTGTTCTGTGGTTCTTGATAAAATTGTGTAGATGACCTAAAAAGATACAATTTGGTTCAGTGGTGCTTATTACAATTACTTCATCACCTTGTGATTTTGTGACCAGGGTTCATCCCTGCAGCAAGTTTTTAATTTTTGAAATGCAAGCACTGGTAATTTGTTTTCATTCCACATCTGATTTTGTAAATGCAAGTCAGAAGATTTCAGGATATGCAAATCTATTCCAGAAGCTTCTATCCTGGCAGTTAACTTGCTTGATAATAAACCAAAGAAACTACAACGTTCTCGTTTGTAAATGATCGAAATGATTGTATGTGTCCTGAATAAGAATTAGAATTATTTAACTTACGTTGAAGTGGTGGTTGTTGTTGTTGCTGTTGTTGTTGACCCGGACAATGTGTGCAGGTGCTGCTGATTTTGTTGACAATCCCGGTAATGTTCTCAACTTTTCTGTCCACTATATCCTCAACATTTTGCAGATTGAGGAGGTTAAGTTCCTCCAGGCGTCCCTGAAGAGTGTTAATCTGTGCTCGTGCGTTCTTCAGACTGATAGACATGCGGTTCATCTTCACCTGCATGTTTTGTACAATCTCATTATCACTGCTGTTCCCATTCTGATAGACTCTAGTGCTGCTATCCCCTCGACTCTGCTCTGCGCTGTTTGTCGGAGGGTCTCCGCTGTCCTTCTGCAAGTTGAGGTCCACTTGCTGCATACTGCACTCCAGACAGGAACTCTTCAACCTGTTTACTGTCTCCTTCAAGCTTTGCAGCTCCTTCATGGTCTTCTCCAGTAGTCGGAATTGTTTGGGAAGCTGGATGGTCAGCGGTGGCATTGTGATCTGGTACGGGCACTCTTCCTCATCTTCACACTGCCCAGATGGTTTTAGTCTCACCTGGGAGCAGCTGGAACCTCCTGATACCCTGTCTAGAACCCCAGAGGGGCCACTACCAGAAGCCTCTAGCTCCTGCCAGATGCCTATCAGCAGACAACAGCACACGTACACCAATTTCATGGTCTCAGATATGGTGATCCAAACTGAGAGAGAACTGAAGAGAAGTGCCTCAGAGTGCAACAGCTTTGCCATTAATATCAGAGGAGAGAGAGAGAGAGAGAGAGAGAGAGAGAGAGAACGAAAGTGTGGGTGGGGCAGCTGTGCATTGCATAATTGCACAGTCGACATCAACACAGGAAGAATTTGGTCCAAGAGGACCACTCACCCTTTCTCTTGAAACAGCACTATGACTCAGTATTTAGGAATGATGTTTGTCTTAATTTTTTACGTTGAGTTTAATCTACAGTATTTGAAGTATTTATTAATTACATTTTTATTTATTTAATCTACAGTATTTATTCTTTCATTATTTACTCATCCTCATGTTGTTTCAAAACTGTATGACTTTGCTTTCTTCTGTAAGAAGTTTCTACTGTTTAATTTTCCTCAATCAAAAATTGGAAGATTGTTATATATCTGAAAGAAAGCAAGTCATAGAGGTTTGAAACAACACAAGAGTAAGTGCATAATGACTGAATATTAACTTCTGGGTGAACTTCATGATTTAACAGTCATATGTCTTTCCATGTATTCCTGTAAATGCTGTGGTTTTCTTGCAAAACATTGTCATCTTTCATTTATCCATACTGTTGTGTGTTTGCATTACGTATTGCTAATGTGTTTGTATTGGCATACGATCATTAGTTGTCACAAAGTAATATTTTACTTAGTATTGGCTGTAATACGAACAAGCTTTGTTTGGGACTTGTTGTAATAAAGAAACTGTAGTATTTACTTAATCTTTAGCAGATGTGTTGAGACGTCTGCCAGAAATAGCTTCACAGATTTGTTTTCGAGAGCTTTTTGTTGCATTGAACTGGTGCTGCAATTTTCTGCAGAAGTTAAAGTCTGCTATTATTTACATCCACTACCAAGTCAAAAGTTATTGAATTTATGTTTTTTTTTTTTTTAAGAGAAGTCTTTTCTGCTCAAAAAGCCTGCATTTATTTGATCTGAAGTACAGCAAAACATTAGAGTTTTGAAATATTTTGACTATTTATTATAACTGTTTTCTATTTGAAATATATTTTAAAATGTAATTTATTCCTGTAATTTCAAAGCTGAATTTTTAGCATCATTACTCCAGTCACATGATGCTTCAGAAATCATTCTAATATTCTGATTTGCTGCTCAAAAAACATTTATTGTTATTGTGTTGAAAACAGCTGAGTAGAATTTTTTTCAGGTTTCCTTGATGAATAGAATGATCAGAAGATAGAAAATAGAAATCTTTTGTAACATTATAAATGTCTTTATCATCCTTTTTGATCAATTGAAAGCATCCTTGCTAAATAAAAGTATTAATTTTTAAAATATCAGATAAATGCTGATCTTTGAATCTTTTATTTATCAAAGAATCCTAAAAAAATGTACTCAACTGTTTTAAATATGATATGATGATTATAACAATAATAATAATTTCTTAAACAGCAAATTAAGATATTAGAATGATTTCTGAAGGGTCATGTGACATTGAAGATTGGAGTAATGATGCTGAAAATGTAGCTTTGATCACAGGAATACATTACATTTTAAAACATTCAAATAAAAAGCAGTTATTTAAATAGTAAAAATATTTCACCATATTACTACTTTTACTGTATTTGGATTTTGGTGAACAGAAGAGAATTCTTTAAACATTACAAATCAAAAACTTTTGACTGATCGTGTACCCTATTTTTCTTTTTAATAGATCAGCACAGAGAAATGTTATCCAAACAGCCTTTTGTAATATGTGCTCCAGTGTTTTACTTCAAAGCTGGTCCTCCACATGTGTGCCTTATAATTTCCCATATTGACAGTAACTAGCTAGTCTCCTGCCTTGGCTCGTTGCAGGAAGTCTCAAAATAAAAGTTCTTTGAAATAGGTGATAAGTGATAACACTCAAACTGCTTCTCAAGAAAAATATAACTTCTAGTAAATGCAATTGCTGTGGCATACAAATTTGTGAGTTAAAATCCAGTCAGTTTAATACGAAAGCAAAAGACATACATTTTGCATCGTTTCAGGATGGTCACACAAATCACTGTCCAAAGTTGAAAGCTGCTAGTTTACAAGTAACACATCGCTACACTATTAAAAATAGAAAACAGATCTTTTTGGCAACTTTTTGTGACTGCACTTCAAGACAGTACAAACAAATTTAACAGTAAGAGCCTCTATCTCACAGAGCCTGGTTTTCATTTGCGTATTGTCTATAAGTTATATTAAGCTTACATGAAAGCAGTTAATATTAATGCGAAAGATCTTCAACATTAGATGGATCCCAGCCCTGAACAGCAAGCATAAAATCTTCAAATCTGGAAGAGATTTACAGCATATCTTGAGTACGAGCTTTCAAACCTTGTGTTTGTTTGTCTCCACTATAAAGGAGAAAAACACACATGTTCAGACTTTCTGTTGATAATCAGAAAACGTCAATCTCAGTGCTCAGATAAACGACACTCAAAGCTTAGATCCATCCTTTCCATGTTGGAGTTCAAATGCATGGCCACATGTGGATTTGCTTTATTAAGATGCACCTGAAATGAGTCTGTTTAGCTTTGAAATTGTAATGTTAAATCGTTGATAGTTCTTTTTCATCTTTGCCCTCAGCTGTTCTCCATGGGAAAGATCACCGGAGAGAAAGTGGCTCGTCTTAGGGCCAGTTTCAACCTCTTACATGAAACTCTGAGAAGTTCTCAGGAGTCAGAAATGCATCTGCTGCAGGAGGCAAAGGCATTGCGTACCACTCTGGAGCAGCAGAAGCAGGAGCTAGAGAAGGCCGAGCTGTTTCCTGAGGGACCGGACACAAGGGTCAGCAGACTGAAACAGACACTTCTGCAGTACTACAACCAGCTGAAGGAGGATGAAGAAAGAGAATACCAGATGCAGTTCCAGTTTGAGTGGTAAGATGCTCTGCAGGACCACAACAAGATGTGTCAACAAGATGGAGCTTAGACACCATTTAAAATGTGCAGAAAGTAGAGGTGTTTAAATGTTTTAGTGTCCGAAAACAAAATCACACCTCCAAAATGCAGCATGGAAAAGAACATGCTGAGTCATGGCTCACGCTGCTCCCAGTGTTTGTTGACCTTTTTCAGAGTGACTTGTACAACAAACATATGTGATTGATTATAAAAAAGGGCGAAAGCTACTAATTTTAAATTAGGCCTGCAAAATTTTGGTCTGGTAAATTTGGATTGATTAAAACCTCACTGCTTACATGACTTTATATGTTAGAGGTGCCACAGTCAATCAGTCAAGCATTAAAACATTTCTAATTGACAAGTAAATTTACTGATTGTGTAACTTCTAACTTCTATGTCTAAATTTTGTAAATGTCTGAGAACCACTGTACTATGTGTTTAATGTATATCAGTTGGTTAGATGGGCATTCGTACTGCAGGCATATTATAGCCAGATGTAGTTTCTACACATGTGGCTATTACAGCATGTCCAGAGTGGATCCTTCATCCTTAGCCAAACTGACATGGATTCACTTTGCACAGCATGCTTTGTGCTCACTGTAATCTGCTTCTTTGTTGGGGCAGTTCAGTTCATGCTGATATATATTTGTACACATGGCCTTAAGTTTAAATTTATAATGTTTGCCACAACATTTATAATTGTAAAATATCCTGTGTGGTTAAACGTGATTATTTAGCTTTTTTTTTAGTTTATATCAAGCACATTTAAGTTCCTTTTTGTATGAATTGCTTCATAACTTGATTCTGTTCACGTCCTGATTTCTGTAAAGTGCATTAAATTTGTTTCACAGAATTTTATTTCTCCTTTTTAGTCTAAAAGAGGAGAAGCTCTGTCTTGAGAAAGAATATCAGGAACAAGCTAAACCGTCTGTAAGTATTGCTGGGGCCGTGATGATTTAGGATAGATTCATCACTGGGTTTTCCAGACAATTCATAGTCTCTAGAGATTAACTAAAACGTCAATTGTGTTTCAAAACACACTCAAAAAAGAGTGACATGCTGTAATAATAAAACATCTAAGCTTCTACGTCATCTAAAACTCAACAAAGTGACACACAATTTTTTTTTACATTTATGTTTCAATATCTGTAAATAAGTTAGGTCAAATAAGTTTGCCATGGTTTTTAATGTTTTTTAATTCAGCAATTTAAAATAACTGTTTTCTATTTTAATGTACTTGAAAATATAATATATTTCTGTGATGCAAGCTGAATATTCATCAGCCATTACTCCAGTCTTTGGTGTAACAGACCTTCAGAAATCAGTATAATAAGTTGATTTATTATCAATTTTGGAAACAGTAATATTTTTTTGGAATCTGTAATACTTTTTTCAGGATTCTTTGATGAATAAAGAGTTAAAAAGAACAACATTTTATTAAAATAGAAAGCTTTTCTAACAATATAAGTCTTAACCCTTAATGGACTTTTTTTGTCCATTTCAATTTTGTTTTTGTTATAAGTGTGCCTGTGTTAATGCCAACTGCATACGTTTTTGCTCAGGTGTTTATTTTTATTGAAATTTTAATATTTCACCCTCATTTTCTTCAAAAAATCAATTTTACCCTCTGTACAAAAAATACTCACACTCAGGACCTTAAGGACAAAAATGTCCACATTGAAACCCATTAAAACGGCAATTTTTTAACCCAGGGCCATTTGACTATAAAATGATGCAATATTTGCTAATAGGCATGCATTCTATCGGCAAGGCTTCAAATTTTACATTTTTTTACTAGATTGTGCCATTTTTTCAAATTTGGCATATAAAAGAAATACTCCCTTTATTCGTGTTTTCTGCTTATGCGTATTATAGTCTATCATAGAGTCAATTGGAAAAATAATGCAGCTATAATTGTGTGTATATGTTGGTAAGGATGTCAGAGTGTGGTTTGCATGTGTTTACTGTGTGTAATTAGTTTAAAAAAGAAATTATATTGTACTGGCATTCAAAAAAAATCCCACTCCATGTATATGAGTCACACCCTTGGCAGGGTCATAGGGCCATGTGAAAACTATGAATAAGGTCAAGGAAGGTTAATGAGCTTTGAGGATTTTTCTTTTTCACCCAAACACCCATTTTAATCATTGATTGCACTTTTTCATTTGTTATTGTTATTATACAGAGATAAAAGGTGAGTTTTTGATGTATGAATTTTGATGTGAATTTGATGTAGAAGTTCAGAAGCCCCTAAACACATTGTTTTTGTTTTCACCACAAGAAAATGCTAATTGTTTAGTCTGGTAGATTTTATACAAAGTTTGAGTGTTCGCACAGCCAAACAGGTGTTCGCACAGCCAAACCTATACATATTTGGTGCTTGAGGGCTTGGTCATTTCATTGCTTGCAAGATAAAGAGACGTTACTTAGCAGGGGAAGCTCTGGAGCTCGTGTTGCCCACTGACAGTGAGCATTATGTAAAGAAACCCGCTTTTAAAGCATGTTTGGTCATTTTGAATAGAAGAGATGCTGATAAAAAACATCAGTCAGTAAAAGTGGAAAAAAGATTAATATATAACATTTCTGACAGTTTTTTGACATGGACATTTTTGTCCATTATGGACCTAAGTGTTAGTTGTTTTTTTTTTAAATCCGACACTACATAAAAATATAAATGCCTCAAAATTAATGTTGTTGTTCTTCACTGATACACCCAAGAAGCTAATAAGCAGAGAAAAAAAAATTTGCTTAGCATTTTGTTTATGGAAATTAACTACTACTTTTCATTTTTTCATAAAAAAACACCTGTGGCATTATGTAAACAAACCAGCATTTAAAGGGTTACAATTCTGAAAATGAATTAATGTTTTGTATCTATGGATGGAACAAATGCTGGTTAAAAAAATCGACATCAGTGAAAGTGGAAAAAAATATTGATAAATCATATTTTTATGACAGTTTTTGGACATGGACATTTTTGTCCATTTTGCACCAATGTGTAGCTTTTTTTACGCACAAGGGTTTTTACGCACAAGGTCACTTTTTATCAATTTAACACATCCTTGCTAAATAAAAGTATTATTATCTTTCAAACAAAGAAAGAAAAAAATTACAGACCTCAGACTTTGAACAGTAATGTATATTGTTACAAAAGATTTCTATTTTAAATAAATGCTGTTCTTTTAAACAATATCACAGGTTCCAAAAACAGCACAACTGTTTAATAATAAATCAACATATTAGAATGATTTCTGAAGGATCATTTGACACTGAAGACTGGAGTAATCCACAGGAATTCATTATATTTTAAAGTATATTAAAAGAGAAAACCACTATTTTAAATTACAATAATATTTCACAGTATTACTATTTTTCTGTATTTTTAATCAAATAGACACAGCCTTGATTAACAGAAAATACTTTTTTAAAAATATTAAAAATCTTACTGGTCACCTTTATCAAAGCTGTATATTGTAAAAAAAAATATGCAGAAATTGTATCAGCTCCTTTAGTTTGTTTTAAAATCCTGTTTGTTTCCATGTTTAAATGAAAAAAAAAAAAAAAAACCTAGGTTTTCAATATAGTCACAAACACTGTATAATTTTTAAGTTATCTTGTATGTCTTCAGGAGCTAGAAAATAGGTACATGTCCCTGAAGAACAGTTGTGAGGAGGTGAGGAAAGAGGTGGTTCAGCTTCAACAGGAAGTGAAAACTTTAACTGAGAGCATGGAGACTCAAGAGAAACATATAAAGAAAGAACAACAAGAGCTGGAGAACTTAAAAGATCTCATTGAAAGCAATGAGGTAAGCAAGACCTGTTAATCACAAGGCTAAAGTATATGTCCTGTGAACTTTGAGAAGTGAATTTCATGTTAGCAATGTCTTTCACCAGGCTGAGCTGGCTCAGGTGCTTCTCATACCTGTACCTGTTCAACTGGGAAAGGAGATCGACAGGGTTGCCCGCAAGAAATCGTATGTTGCTTGTTTCAGCAAAGTTACATGAAGCACATGAAATATTTTAATAACTATTCTGCGCTGTATCTGTTTGAATGTCATAGGGAGCTGGAAAAGCAGGTTGCAGTAATAGAGCAACATCGTATGGAGCACATGGAGAATCAGCAGAGGATGGAGGCAAAGTGCAACATGGTAAAGGAGGCCAAAAGAGAGATGGTACGAGAACTGGAAGGCCATAAGTCTCAGCTGGTGGCTGCAGAGAACAAACAAGACAGACTCCTCAAAGAAATGCAGATGACCAAAGAAAAAGAGGCCATGTTCATGGATCAAAGGTTGTAATTTCAGTTTCTTGCCAAAAACAATTAGAACTCTATTGTGATGGCATCCAAAAAAAAAAACTTTTGTAATATGTAAATATGTAAGCAATTTCTGAAAAAATAGTATATGCAAATCTACTCTATTGATTGTTTTGGACTACAGGGGTCTGCTGGACATCAACATGGAGCAGGTTGTTTCTGAGTGCAAGTCTCTGCGTGATAAACTGGCTCGAGATACGCGGCTTAAAGACAAACTCATGCGAGCCCTGAAAAGGAATGAACTGCAGCTGAAACAGGCCAGAGACTCTCTTGCTAATACTCAACAGCAGCATGAAAGGACCCAGGCTCAGGTGACTCAAAACACATGTAATTTCTTATATCTATATCTAGACACTCACCTTTCACAATCCTATGAAAAATGCTAATAATAAAAAATTAGATCAGTAATCATACTGTAAGAGTGTTTACCTGATTTTCCTGGATTTAGCAACATTTACTTAGAATAATGTTTAGTGGAAAATTACTGCAGACGCAAATATTTTGTCATGTCCTGAATTTCAAAATTGCTGTGAAATCATTTCTTTCTCACGTTATGCATGTACAAGCTGATCATGGTTATTTTATAATAACAGGAACTATTAGTTCCTTTGGATTTTAGAGATTGTTATGTAAGAGACATGGCCTGGTAGCACTATGTGCAAACATCCAGTTCCGCTGTTTTTTGCAGTTTTCTTTTCATTACAATAGAATAAAGCCTCCAAAAAGAGACATTGAAATTAAATGAGCTTTTCTTAAAGAAGCTGTCGAGAAGTACAGTTGGGAAGTTGATGTTGAAAACTATTATAAACAGCATTTTGGTAATATATGGCAACATCATAGTTATAAATGTGTTATTTTTCACCAAAAAGAACAACAGTTACAGGACCTAAAATACACGTTTCTTAGTTGAAGTCAAAAGTTTACATACACCTTGCAGAATCTGCAAAATGTTAATTATTTTACCAAAATAAGAGGGATCATACAAAATGCAAATGTTTTTTTTTATTTAGTAATGACCTAGATAAAATTATTTCACATAAAAGATGTTTACAAATAGTCCACAAGAGGAAATAAAAGTTTGCATACACTTGATTCTCAATACTGTGTGGTTGCCTGAATAATCGACAGCTGTTTTTTTGTTTAGTGATAGTTGTTCATGAGTCCCTTGTTTGTTCTGAACAGTTAAACTGCCTGCTGTTCTTCAGAAAAATCCATCAGGTCCCACAAATTCTTTGTTTTTGTTTTTTTAGCATTTTTGTGTATTTGAACCCTTTCCAATAATGACTGTATGATTTTGAGATCCATCTTTTCAAACTGAGGACAACTGAGGGACTCATATGCAACTATTACAGAAGGTTCAAACGCTCACTAATGCCTCAAAAGGAAAAACTATGCATTAAGAGCAAGGGGTGTAAACTTTTGAACAGAATGAGGATGTGTACATTTTTCTTATTTTGCCTAAATATCACTTTTTATTATTTAGTGCTGCCCTTCAGAAGCTACAGAAGATACATACATTTTCCCCAAAAGGCAAAATAAGTTTACTCTGATCTTCAAATTCAAAAAGCTCTTAATGACTAATTTTTCCTTTTGAAGCTTCAGTGAGCTTTTGGACCTTCTGTAATAGTTGCAAGTCTCTCAGTTGTCCTCAGTGTGAAAAGATGTATTTAAAAATCATACAGATTTTTACAAAGAACAGCGGCCAGTCATGTAACTCATGAACAACTATCTCTAAACAAAAAAAAAAAAAAGGTAACAACACAGTATTAAGAATCAAGTATATGTAAACTTTTGAGCAGGGTAATATTTATAAATTCAACTATTTCTCTTGTGGACTATATGTAAACATCTTTTATGTGAAATATCTTATTAAGGTCAGTACTAAATAAAAAATAACATGTGTTTTGTATGATCTCTCTTATTTTGGTAAAATAATTAACATTTAGCAGATTCTGCAAGGTGTGTGTAATATTTTGACTTCAACTGTATGTTGTTTAATTTTTTTTGTGCAGAGAGAGACAGTCCCAGCTGGTGACTGCTTGTTGCAGAGAAGAAGAGATCTGGAAAAGGAAGTGGAAAACCTGAATCACAGTTTCATTAGCAAGGTATGTACATAATAATGATTGGCTTTCAGTTGACATAATGTCTAAATGGTGTGGCAAGATGCGTTTCAAAATGACTTTGTGTCCATTTGCATATTTTTGTGTATGTGTAAGAGTAGCAGTCTGTGGCAGGGATGAAGGTCCAGCTGGTTCAAGAGTATGTGGAGCAGGAACAGGCTTTGATTAGAGAGTCTTATCGACGAAGAGACGAGCTTCATCACCTTCATCATCTCATACTTATCAAAGCAGATGAAAGAGAGCAGAAGAGCCGTGAGCTGCTCAAAGCACAGGTAAAGCCCTTGACCTACTACTCAATCCAAAATACTCAATCACTGTTGAGCGTTTTAATCAGTTTACTTCAAAATTTAATATAATTTCAAACCTATGGTCTTCTTTCTTCTATAAAAGAGAAAAGTATACAATAACAAGGGCCTAAAAATGACATGATAGAAATATTGCTTATTTCTCATGTGGGTTTGGAACAAGATGAGGGTGAGCTATTCTGTTCTGCTTGTTGATTTTTATGAATGTTGTTGCAGCTAAAATATAAGCGCACCACGCAAGATCTGCAGGGGAAAGGACTAGTCATTCAAGAACACTTGAAACTGACTCAAGAGACCCAGTCAAGGTACGTACTCCCTATCATTTGAAAAAAGAAGACTTTTACCTAATATAGAATGAATCCAGTATGTTAGCTTTAGTAAATGTGCACTTATAAATGCTGTTTTAACCTCACCAGGCTGGGTGTGTTTGCTAAACTGTATGAAGTCACCAAGGGCGAGCGGAACAAATACCTGAGTCTCATCCACATTTCAAACCAGAACCTGGCAGAGGTGCAAGAGAAGCTGGCCAAACTGGAAGAAAATCATAAGACACTGCAACTGATCGCTATCAACAAAGACAAGTACTGTAGCTCTCACATTATACCTATACGACCATAAGATAACACTTGGTTAACGTGTTTGGTTCCATTCTAGGCTGCTGCAAAAGTCCCGTCTACAACATTCTCACAGCTACAAGCTCAGAGATCGTATAAAGAATGAGCTTTCAAGGGTGTTACAGCTTCTGCAAGAAATGCACCAGAAACGAGAGGAGCAGAAATTGAGCCTCGGCAAGCTTACAGACACAATCAACATGCTGGAGCAAAAAAAGTTGCATATGTGCAAGAGCTACGAGGCTGCCATGCAAGAACGCAACCAGCGGTGGGAAATTATAAAGTTCAGAAGATACTTACAGTATGGGGTTGCATTTGCACCATAACTTTGCATCTGTGTTTGTGTTGTCAGGGCTGTGCAGCTTGTAAAAAAAGAGCAGGAGTTGTGTATTTTCTACGAGAAGGTAAATGTGCTGGTGAAAATGATTGAAGACAGCAACCTGAAAATACAGAACATGGAGGATAATATCAGCAACCTGAAAATTAAACAGAAAGAGCAAGAAAGACAGAACAACCTTTTCAGGAAACAGTTGTCCAGCAAACAGGCACTGGATGAAGAAAGCATCTTATTACAGATACAGGTACCTGCATCAAAAGTCATACAGAGTGTGTCTGATGGTTTTGCATCAGATTGTGTGAAGCAGCCAAAGAGATCTATCAGAGATACATAAATCAAAAAAAGTTTCAACAATATAACCATTGGGTAAACAAACACACTATAAAGCAGTGGAATGTGAGTAAAGGTTAGATTGTATATAATATTCCAGGCATTTATTGTCCTCTAAGGTGGCACACATATTCACAGATACGCTCTTTTTACCATTTATAGTTCCTTCTGAGAGATAAAACTAAAATAAACCATCTTAGCAAGAATCTCTTTGATAGTTTTATACCCCTCTGTGTTTAATCAACAGAGTCTCTTTATATAAACATCTAGTGCATAAGAGAAGATAAAATAAACACAAATATTAGATTGTGTTACTAGTTCTCATCCTTGCTGTAGGGCTCAAGTCTGTAGTAAATGTCAGGAGTGTGGGGGTATTAATCGTGTTCCCTTGTCAGCCACTTGGAATCTGGAAGCTGTTTCCACCACTGAAGTTAAAAAACATAAATGCGACTTTTTATTTCACAATTCTGACTTTTTTCTCACAATTGCGAGTTTGCATCTCGCAATTCTGACTTTTTTCTCAGAAAAGAGTCATAATTGTGAGAAAAGTCAGAATTGGGAGATATAAACTCGCAATTGCAAGTTATTAAGTCAGAATATATATAAACTCGCAATTGTTCTCAGAATTTATATATATTCTGCCTTTTCCTCTTAAAATTGGATTTTATAATTTGCAATTGCAAATTTTTTATCTCACAGTTTTTGTCAGAATTACGAGAAAAAAGTCAGAATTGTGTTTAAGTTTATATTTTGCAATTCTGAGAAAAGTTAGAATTCTGGGTTTTTATCTTGCAATTCTGACATTATTTCTCGCAATTGTTAGTTTACATTTTGAGTTTACAATTCTTTTTTCTCAGAAAAAATTGCGAGTTATAAAGTCAGACTTGTGAGATATAAACTCGCAGTTCTGAGAGCAAATCAGTCATTTTCCCTTAGAATTGGACTTTATAACTCGCAGTTTAAAAAAAGTCAGAATTGTGAGAAAAAGTCAGACTTGTGCAATTCTTACTTTATTTTTTGCAATTGTGAGTTTATATTACATAATTCTGAGAAAAAAAATGTATTGAGTTTTTGTGAGAAAAAGTCTGAATTGTGTTTCATCTCGCAGTTCTGACTTTGTCTCGCAATTGTTTTCATCAAGCAATTCTAAGAAAAAAGTCAGAATTGTGAGTTTTTATTTTGCAGTTCTGACTTCATTTCTCGCAATTTTGAGTTTATATAATGCATTTCTAAAAAAAAGTCTGAATTGTGAGTTTTTATCTCACAATTCTGAATTTATAACAAGTTTGTATAATACAATTCTGAGAAAAAAGTAAGAATTGTGAGATAAAAAGTGTATTTAGTGATGGAAACGGCTTCCATAATAAGCTTACGCAAAAATAAAGTTGTTGCAAGAAGAAATAAAAGGTAAGAAATATTTTTGTGTGTAGGCACAAACTTGTGATGACCTCTCAGTTCATACTGTGTATCACAAGGCGTCCTGTACCAACACAACACCCTGAACAAGCCAAGAGAACAAGCCTACTCTTCATGGAATGTCAGGACAACCGCCAAGCGAAAACAGAGGATTAAGACTCAGAACTGAGACACTGTCTTCACCATCCCACCTTCCATTACTGTAATTCATTAGATTGCTTTAAAAGGCTTTTATTCAGCAGCCTGCGGAGAACTAAAAGATGACCTTTATTTCCAGTCCTTGGCCTTTCTGTTGTGGGCTCATGTTGGTGTGAATGGTGCAAGTGTCGCTCCTCCTGGCTGTAGTCTTGCATAGCACTAATATCTTGCAGGTCTCTCCCAGGTCAAGTGAACTTGTATTTTTAGATTTCTTTCTTTCTTGAAATGCTTAACACTGGGTTTTAACCTGGCAGGAACTAAGAGAAATTTTAGATTATAATTTACAGTATAAGCAAATTAAATCTTCATATAACAATCCAGTTAGGTTGAGTTTACTGTGTGTAAAGACATTTCCAATCACTTGGTCTTCAATTGAGCATGACAAAACAAGTACCCCACCTCATGTTGACACCAGATGATTTCTCTGTTGTGACATAGCTAGAAGCCCTGCAGTGTAGTCTTTTTTTACTGACTAAAAAGGACAATGACACATCTGCCGCCAGCCTGACGCCGTTTAACCAAATGACTCACTGAGAGATACAAACACACACGATACACACAGTCTGTGTAATAAGAGCAAAGGGGCTTTAAATGAATCCACAGTTTTAATTGTGTCCTCATGGTGTGACTGTTTTTTCTGTGCCATAGCTGTCTGAGACCAAAGACAGACTGACTGAGCTAGAAAAGGCTTGGGAGAACCAAACCATAGCAAGAAAACTGAGTGGAGAAGATCCGGCTCCTGAGGAGCTCATCAAGAAGATTGAACAGGTAAAGTTGCAGTTCACATAAAGGGAAATATTTGGAGGTTAAAATTTGGTGACCAGAAAATTCTGTCATTAATTGGTCACCCACATGTTGTTCCAAACCCGCAAGACTTTCTGACCACGTTCGAGGTCCAAAAAGGTAGTAAGGACATCGATAAAATAGTCCACGTGACATCAGTGGTTCAACTTTAATGTTATGAAGCTATGAGAATCTTTTTGTACACAAAGAAAACAAAAATAATGACTTTATTCAACAAATTCTTCAAGCATGCGTCATGGTACTTTTGTGAACACGTGTCGAAGACTGAAGAAAGAGAAGAATTTGTACTCGTATAGATTAAAAAATCAAAAAAGAAAAGTCAATTTCACTCACTGGTTTGTGTGTGTTTTTAGTTAGAGGTGCATCTGACAGATAAGGAGGCTCAGCTCTTGGAAATGGAGCTTGTGTATGAGCAGGTTACACGCCTTTCCCAGCGCATCCACATCAAGGCTGAAAACGGCAAAGAAGACACGCTGAATCTGGCTAAGAAAGTAAGTTTAAACTTAAACACTGTACACTGCACACACAGCAACATGGTTAGTTTAGGACACCCTGCAGACCTCATGGTCTCCAAAAAACATCAGTTTTCCACATTACTGAAGCATAGCAAGCTCTCCTGCCTCTTAGCAAATCCTTCAGCTTGACTAAACCTCATACTAATGTGCTGTGTTACTGTAAACACATAAGCTTATGTAACCAAGAGTTGTAGCAAGTGTGTTTGTGTTTTAGGTGAACGAGGTGCAGGCTCAGATCAGAGAGCGCACTCGTAAAATGATGGCGGTGGTAGCAGAGCTTTCCATGCGACAGGCGGAGTGTATGACCCTACAGCAGGAGATGAAAGACAAGGAACTGCAGCTGGACCTGTGTCAGAGGCGTGCAGAGCAGGGCCTGCCACCCTCAGAGAGCATAGAGAACGAGTGGCTGCGTTGCCTTCGAGATCAGCACAGACGCCAGGCAGACGCAGAGAAAAAAGCCAGGGTATGCTTCCAAATGCAACAATGACTCAAATCTTACAGTAAACAGCACAGAAATAGCCATTAAATATTGAATTATGGGTCACAAAACCTGTCACGTACATTGCTGTTTAAAAGTTTGGGATCAGTATGATGTTTTTGTTTTAGAAAAAAGTCTTTTCTGCAAATCAAAGCTGCATTTATTTGATTAAAAATACAGAAAAAACTGTAATATTATGAAATATTATTGCTATTTGAAATAGTGGTTTTCGGTTTTATTATACTTTTAAATAGAATTTATTCCTGTGATGCAAAGCTGAATTTTCAGCATCATTACCTTAGTTTTCAGTGTCAAATGATCCTTCAGAAATCATTCTAAAATGCTGATTTATCAATGTTGGAACTTGGAATTTGTTTTGGAACCTGTAATACTTTAAATAAAACATTACAATAAACAGCATTTATTTAAAATAAAAAACTTTTGTAACAATATACACTGCCATTCAAAGTTTGGGGTCAGTAATTATTTTCTTTTTTTCTAAAGAAATTAATACTTTTATTTACCAAGGATGTGTTAAACTGATAAAAAGTGATGGTAAAGACTTATATTGTTAGAAAGTATTTCTATTTACAATAAATGCTGTTCTTTTAAATATTTATTCATCAAAGAATGCTGAAAAAAAGTATCACAGGTGCCAAAACAATATTAAGCAGCACAACTGTTTTCAACATTAATAATAAATCAGCACATTAGAATGATTTCTAAAGGATCATGTGACACTGAAGACTGAAGACATAATTTATATTTTAAAGTATATTAAAATAGAAAACTGTTAATTTAAATTGGAATTTTTTTCTGTATTTTTAATCAAATAAATGGAACTGAATATAAGAGATTTCTTAAAAACATTAAAAATATTACTCATCCTAAACTTTTGAACTGCAGTGTATGTCCATCTAATTTCATGAATCAGATGAAATAAACAAGAAATTATATTTTGCATAAAGGAAATTAAGTTAAATGTTCTTTGACAGTGTTTTCATCAAAATTACCAATATGCCTCCGCCCAATTCTCATTTCCTCTACTGTTATGAAAATATCTTAACCTGTTATGAAAAATATATATTATTGATAGTAATCTTTAAATCATTGTATAATTTGTCATTACTGCATTACAGTATTGAGAATACACCATTAAAAATAATGGGAATTAATTTCCAGATGCATTTCAGTAATGGGAATTTGCAGAGGAAATATGCAATAATTTCACAATGAAAAACAATCATAAAGTCCTCAAGGAAAATATAACTTCAGATTTTGTTTCTTGATTTTAACATGTAGGGACCAAGACATTTTATGCACTTCTCAATCTTCATTGGTGTATGTAAATTCATTCAGCAATTATAAGGACAGTGATGCTGGATCAGGGCTGTGCTAAAGCCCAGATGTCTTTCAGTTTTTAATCACACTTTAATTCAAATATTTACATAAATATTTAAACCACAGGGCTATTAACATCATATTTGTGTGATACTGATACATTTTTGTGTTTATGTTTGTTAGCTGGCTGAGGAAGACGAGTGGAACCAGCTTCCAAACGGTGTTTACACCACGGCTGAGCTGCGACCGAATGCTTACATCCCCAATGATGATCCTTTACCAGTACCCAAACACTACGGAGCCCTGACCCCCTTTAAACCCACCGAACCCGGTGCCAACATTCGCCACATCCGGAAACCAAAATACAAACCTATTGAGATCTAGAGTGAGTCTGCAAGCTCATGGTGCTTACAGATACAAAAATAAAAGTCCAGATGTGCTCCCATTCCTGAAGGATCTGGTCCATTTCCTCAGAACTGGTGATGCCAACATAAAACCTGTTTGTCATATGGGTCTAATTTCTATGCTTAGCAGCGTAGTGAAGCTCCTTCTGGTGGCACGCTGGGAATTCAGAGAGATTCTTTAGAAGTCTGCCAGAGCTGAGGGGTGGGAGAGGAGTTAGACATGATGCTGTGCCCTCTGGTGCCAGGCAAAGCTGAGTCATACAGGGAAATTAGAAAATATATGGGAATGTGGACTAGACGTGATTTGAATTGAAAATAAAATATAAACATAATCAAACTTTTTCAAAATACTAAAGTCCTATTTTGTGGAGCTTTTATTCTTTTTGCAAAAATATCTGAAGGCAAGAAAACTGATTTGCTTAATAATTGCAAGGCTAGTCTTTAGCCAAATCATTTGGATTTTTTTTACATTTTGGCATATTACAAACCCCTCATCTTGGCACAGCTATTGCTTAATAATCAACCTCATTAATAGTGTGGTTTTAATACACATAGTAGCTCAAAGTGCTTTACAGAAAAGTAACCAATAACCATCTAAACACAGCTGCAAAGTGAATAGCATGCCTTAAAGGCTAAACAGTATAATTGCAAACATACAAAGCCAGCAATATAAAATAACCTTTCAGGAAATTGCTATCGACAAGATCGCATCGCGTTTTGTAGAATATAAAAACTAAGCATACAAAGAATATATGTTTTTTTTTATTTCTGGTTTGTGAAATATTTACAAATGTACCCATTTAACCCCATATAACATCTGGGGGAAAAAATCCCTTTACGTGTCTTTTTTTGTTGGTGCTCTTCCATCGCAAATGTGTGTATAGAAAAGTGCATAATTTTCCCCATACGTATTGGCATCAGGAATCAGTGTCCATATGGGTAGTAAAATATGATTTTACTCTCAGACTGAGAGCTGGGGAATCATCTTTGGTCAACAGCATGATTTTGAGCTTCAGTTTTAATAGGATGTCGCTGAACACTGTAGTCACCTGAAAAAAAAACTAACTTTGCTCTTTGGCCAGGGAGAACTTTTTTCCCCTAATTTCTTGGAATGTTTTCTATGTTTCCCTTTTCACCACTTCAACCATTTATACCATGCTGTTTTTACTTGACTTCGAAGCCCAGCTTGATCTGTGTCTGCTTCAAGGCCATCTCCTCCACAAATCTTACATCCACATTCTCCTGCTCCTCAAAAGGGTTCTGAGCTGAAATACAACACCCACACCATTATTACCTTACAGTAAATGACAGTTACTATCCTACAACATATTTTATAAATGACTTAATCTTTAAAAAAACGTGTACCTTGTTCCTCCCTGTTCGAGAGAATCTTGGTGAGGTAGTTTAGAGGCAGGAAATCAGGATAGAAACATGACTTGCTGTAGTCCAAGAGTGCAGAGTCCTAAAAAAATATCATGTGTTTAGCTGGTAAACATGGGAGCAGTTTTTCTGATCTGAGAGCCAAGACTATGATTCAGATTCCAAAGAATCAAAACCCTCAATTCTTTGATCGATTAAGAACTGAACATCTAAACAGCAGCTGTAATATTTTATTCAGCGTCTAGTGTAATAAGCTAATATTACTTTCAGTTGTTTGGCAGATATTCAAACCAGTTTCATGTCAAGAAAGAAACGAAACGCACCCTCAGCTCAAACTGTAGTAATAGCATACTGGTGAAATGGACAAATGCTATGTATTTGTGTTTGCGTTCTGAAGAGCATCAAAGGTTTCTATTTACAATGTGTTTTGTTTTGTAGCATTGAACAATGTCAATTACAGACCAAATTTTTTTACAGATTATTTACTCACCCCCTTGTCATCTAAGATGTTGATGTCTTTCTTTCTTCAGTCGTAAAGAAATTATGTTTTTTGAGAAAAACTTTTCAGGATTTCTCTCCATATAGTGGACTTCTATGGTGCCTGCGAGTTTGAACTTCTAAAATGCAGTGTAAATGCAGCTTCAAAGGGCTCGAAACGATCCCAGCCAAGGAAGAAGGGTCTTGTCTATTAAAACGATTGGTTATTTTCTGAAAAAATAAAATAAAATAACCCCCCCCCCCACACACACACACAATTTATATACTTTTTCACCTCAAATGCTTGTCTTATCTAGCTCTGCATATACTCTTGTGTATTCCAGTTCAAGACAGTTAGGGTATGTAAAAAAACTTCCATCTCAGTTTCTCGACCAACTTCAAAATTGCCCTACATCACTGTTTTACCTTTTTTTGTAAAGGGCGTTTGATCTTCTTTGCACGTTCACTTTGTAAACACTCAGTCGGTACTTCTGCAGCAATGTAGTTTTGAAGTTCGAGGAGAAAATGAGATAGAAATGAGGAAATGAGTTTTTCGACCTACCCTAACTGTCCTGAACCAGAATACAGAGTACACGCAAAGTTAGACAAGACAAGCATTTGAGGTTAAAAAGTATATGAATTGGTTATTTTCTATAAAAAACAAAAACAAAAAACAAATCGTTTAACAAGATCAGACCCTTCTTCCTCAGCTGCGATCATTTAGAGCCCTTTGAAGCTGCATTTAAACTGCATTTTGGAAGTTCAAACTTACGGGCACTAAAGAAGTCCACTATATGGAAAGAAAACCTGAAATGTTTTCCTCAAAGAACTATTTCTTTATGACTAAAGAAAGAAAGACATGAACATCTTGGATGACAAGGGGGTGAGTGGAAGTGAACTTCTCCTTTAAAAACGCATTGTGTTGAAGTTAGTCAGAATCCACTCACAGCTCAAAATGCTAGAGCTTTTGTTCAGCGCTGAGTTCTGCGCATTTGTGAATCATCTCTTTGCATGCTTTCTAGGCTATAGGCTATATTAGGGAGAGCCCCTTGATTTCCGTGATATGGAAAACGTGGACAAAATCATGAAATCCAGTCATAAAAACGGAATTTACTCCATAATGCGGAATGTCACGGAATTTGACAAATTTTCAACAAATAAATTAACAGTAGGTCAGTACACTTAAATCAAAACACCATACAGACTAGTGTCTGTGAATATTAAGATGCAAAAACACTATTTAAATGAGTCCTGCATGTTCTGCGTTTCTCATATACTGAAGCGCACATGACGCTTGTGATGTTTTACGCCTCAATATAGAAGTAGCCTACATGAACATATAAACATCGTCTGTTTATAAAACTCTGAGAGGCACTTCATCAGCATTTTATCATACACAAAGGTCATACTTAAAGGTCAACACCTCAAAATAAAAGTTTGGTTTAACTTGAAGAAACTGTGACAGAAATATATAACTTAATGTAATGATAGTACTATCACTAGTAGTGAAATTATTATTAGAACATTATTTTTAAGGAATATTTACCAAATGTACAAAACTTTTAATATAAAATCAATTAATTAAAGAATCTTTTGTTTATTAAAATGTAATGAAACCATTCAAAAGGAATCCAGAAAATTAAACTAAATTTCATTATTCTTATTATTTTAATTAATTAGACATGCTTTTTTAATTTAACCAATACAACAGAGCTTTGGTTTTTAGTAAGATGTTGCTAATATTAAAATTTCTATACATTACTACAGTCACCTGAATAGATGGAATCAATTAATTAGATATGCTTTCGGTTATTAAAATTGAATGAAACCATTACAATGGAATCCATAAAATTAATGGAACACACAGAATTTGGTAAAAAATACAACTAAACTTGAAAAAAAAGGAAAAATGGATTTTATAGGGCCTTAAATTATTTTTGTTAAACTTTTAATAAGTTGCTGTTAAATTGTTGCTGTTAAAAAGCAATTTCAATTAATTACACTTGCTTTTTAAAATGTAATAATTAAAACAGAGTCAAGAAATGTTAAAACAGAAAAAAATCTAAATCAAGATCAAATAAAATGGAAATTGGAACAAAATTTAAATGGAATTTGGGAAAAAATAAAACAGATTTCATAGTGCCTTAAATAGGCAATAAGCCTTTCATAATTTGGTTCTGGTTCAGAAACCGTGTCTGCATCTCTGCCATATTCACCATGTTCTCTGCATTTTTTTCCAGCAGTGTCCTGACGTATTCTCTGGAGATGCATGCGGAAGTGATGGGGTGATCCCACTGCTGGCTCATTTTCTGCTCCATATGCTAATTATAAACGCATAATGTCAACATGAAATGGCATTTACAACATGTAATGTGACATTTATGATTCAAATGGAATATTCATTAAATAAAATTGTTGGGTGGGACGTTGGGAGTTGATTGGATTAACACTGATTGGATTAACATTAATTTTATCCCTAATTAAAATACTGTGTTAATTATGTGTTAACATTTTTACATCCCAGAGAAGGAATATCATCTATTTTGATGATAGATTCCGAAGAAAATTTAGATTCATTGGAATAACATGCACTGATGATTCAATTACAATAACACCTGCTGCACTTTCTCACTTGGCTGCCTTGAGACTAGAAAACAAAGACTGAAGCCCAAGCACATCTCGTGACCCAAAGCATGACCACAAACATGCTCACATTCCTTTTCTTCTAAACAGAATTAATCCTGACATCTACAAAAGCAGCTCCAAGCGCTGAGAAAGAAGTGAGGCAGGCGTCGGATTCCATAAGACAGATTTCAAAAGAAGAGTTAGGTAGGAAACTTACCTCAGGAAGTCTTTTCAGAATACTGAACTTCAACTGCTCGTTGGCATCACTGTTATCTAAATCTGTTGTGAGGTAGATAGACAGGAAGAGTAAGAGAACATAACATTGTTTCTTTAATAATGTGGTTTCGTATTTATCTAAAAGTCACTGTTTGATTCAAATCTAATTCATTTTCTCCAGGTCAGGGATACGTTTTTGCCTATTGGAGACCTTAATGCGGTGACCAAGAATATGCTGCAGGGAAGCACAGGAGTTCAAAGGTGACTGTATATAAATGGACAGCTTTCAGAACAGGGTATATTAAAATGTGACCCTGGACCACAAAACCAGACAAAAGGGACATTTATACATCATCTGAAAGCTGAATAAATAAGCTTTTCATGAATATATGGTTTGTTAGGATAGGCCGAAATACAACAATTTGAAAATCTGGAATCTGAGGGTGCAAAAAAAATCTAAATATTTAGAAAAGTTGTCTTAAAAGTTGTCCAAATTAAGTTAGCAATGCGTATTACTAATCAAAAATTAAGTTTTGATATATTTACGGTAGGAAATATCTTCATGGGACATCTTTACTTAATATCCTAATGATTTTTGGCATAAAAGGGTCACATATGTGTTCAAATAAATACCTGTCATAAGGCGTGAAACAAATGGTTCTGTGAGCTGAAGAAGGCCGTGGTCCACATACTGGAGAAATGTGTGCTGTGGGAGACAACGGACTCCGAGCACACTTAAGAGTGTAGAATAACCTACAAGTGCACACATAATAAGCAATTTAACAAGTTCTTCAAACCAGTTTGATAGATAAGCTGGACAGAAATGAAGCGCTTGGTCAGTGACTCCACTGCTAATCATCTTCCAAGCAGGCCTGAGCCCAGGCCAAAGCATTTGTGTCAAAGTGTGGATCCACCCAGATAGATTTGGCACACTTTAGATTTCAGAAACAGCTTTTTTCCCTCACTGGGTCATAGAATCAGACACACCCAATAGCTACATGGAAATTCATTTGGATTTTGGAGAGATGCTCATTTGATTAATCTTTAGAGAGTTCAAATGTCAGCCATGGGAGAACTGAAGATTCAGTTTTTCCTTTTGGCATCGTTAAACAAACTCTAAATATGTCTAAACATGGAAGAAAATAAACAGCAGCTCCCTTTTTCTTAATATAATAACAACATTAACTCTGTGAGACCCAGTGACCTGCTTGTAGACAGCATAAACATACACCCAACAAGAAGGCTGTTGAAGACTCTTCATTTACGCTAAAAATTTAATACAAAAATCATGTTTTTCTGGAGAAAAACACCACACCAAGACCTGATTCAAAATGGCAAATGAGGTGAGAGAACTGTCCCTGCATCCAAAGATGCCTACTTCCCTATTATATAGTAGATGAAAAGCAGTACGAGAACTTATAGTACTATAAACTTAAAAATAAAAAACGCGAAAAGTAAGCTAAAAGTTCTCAGATGACCTACTACACTACCAGTCAAAAGTTTTTGAACAGTAAGATTTTTAATGTTTTTTAAAGAAGTCTATTCTGCTCACCAAGCCTGCATTTATCTGATCCAAAGTACAGAAAAAACAGTTTACCATTTAAAGAAACTGCTTTCTATTTCAATATATAAGCTAAATTTTAAGCATATTATTATTATTATCAATATTTAAAACAGTATTTTTTCAGTATTTGATGAATATAACGATCCAAAGATCAGCATTTATCTGAAATTTAAAAAAAAAGCTTTTGTACACTATACCATTGAAAAGCTTGAAGTCAGTATATTTTTGGGGGGTGGGGAGGGTGGGAAATATAGAAATTAATACTTTTATTTAGCAAGAATGCTTTAAAATTGATCAAAAGTGATGATTAAACATTTATATGTTACAAATGATTTCTATTTAGAAAAATGCTGTTCTTCTGAACTTTCTATTCATCAAGGAAACCTGAAAAATTCTATTTAGCTTTTTTCAACATAATAATAACGATGAATGTTTTTAAGCAGCAAATCAGAATGATTTCTGAAGGATCATGTGACTAGAGTAATGATATTAAAAATTCAGCTTTGAAATCACAGGAATAAATAACATTTTAAAGTATATTCAAATAGAAAACGGTAAAACCATTTCAATTTTTTACTGTTTTGCTGTACTTTGTATCAAATAAATGCAGGTTTGGTGAGCAGAAGAGAATTCTTTAAAAAACATTAAAAATCTTACCTTTTAAAACTTTTGACTGGTAGTGTACATCTACCCAGATTTTGAAGTATGCATCTGATGGACTAATTTACTATCCTATGTGGCCACAGGAGTGACCCAACTGATACCATAGGTCCCATGACAAATGTAGAAAGTCATGAAGTAAGTTAGTACTTTCTATATTTTAGATATAGTGAATATACTTTTATGTCATTAAATACTGAGATATATTCATTAAAAATGTTAAATCTAATTCAAATAGACTTTTTGCTAAAGTATACTGTAGTAAGGTGCTAACATCAAACTCTATTGGAATCAATTGTGAGTCGAGTCTCTACATGTAAGGTGGGAGATTTGTGTGAGTTACTGCCCATGTAGAGCGTTCCAAGTCGCAACTACGAGTTTCAGTTAGGATTCTGTCTTAATAGGCAGGTAGTATACAAAAGGCAGCTCACTAGGATTCAGAACTGTTTTCAAAGTGTTCTCAGATTGTCTCAGTCAGGCGTCCTCTTACCTGGAGGGAGGGGGAGGCAGAGGCCTTTAGTTGCTTCCAGAATGCGAAACATCGCATGAAACATCGCCCACTCTTCTGAACTACCCTGCTGCTTACTAAAACAGAGAATTAAAGGATTTAGGTTCAAGGAATCAAGCACTCTCATTTCCCCCAAAATATGGACAGGTGCACATACATGCAAAGCACCCAAGGGCCCAACTTCAGCTTCTGCCACATCCGTTCCAATATGTGCCAAATTAGTTCCAGCTAAACAGAAAACACAGTCATATATTACAAAAAAAAACATATATTACAGCAAACACCAGATTCAAGAAAACACCCATCCTATATGAATCTGTCAAGATGTTTAGTAGAAATAAACTCTCACGTTCTGTCAAAGTTTGCACTGGACAGTCTGACTCACTCTACCTTCCTGTTTTCAATAAGTGCACAAAATTCCCGAGCACCACCCCTGCTCATTTTAGTTTCACTTGAGCAAGCTTATTAGCTCCAACACGAGCTTACGCTAGGATGATCACGCTTGGGTTGTCACATCCTCATGCTCGCCCCGGTCTAAAAACAGGAAGGACCACTAAAGTCTGCTTCCCCTCTGGTTTCCCAGACTAACTCGATCCAGTGGCAATTTGGTGGAAACAGATATATAGTGCATATCTTGAACTATTCTTCCTTGACGTAACAGGAGAGTAGTACATTATGTGGGTTCGTTCCAATCTTCCAAACAGGAGGAAGATAACTGTGTTTTGGCATAAGGACAAGAGTTTATCGCTCTGGGACAGAAGGTCGTCGCCCTGTGCATATTTAAAGACTCATTTTGGTCCACAATTTATAATCTAATCACAGAATAGGTTTATCAGTTGATCTAGTGGCAAACTTGAAACACTTAAATACTCAAAAATGGGTGTTTTGCTTAAGGTGCTGCTTTGTTTTGAGTCGACAGGAGGTTTGTCCCACAGCTGCCAATTGCTAACACGTGTGCTGCAAAAGATCTCTGGCATAATGATGTCGCAAGAGCACAAACACATACCAGCTTTGCAGCATAATTCACCACCAGTGAATCGATCCTTTTCTTCCCCAGTCGTGATAAATGTCTGTTTAAGTGTTCTCTGAGTTTGTCCACCATCTGAAAAAGACAGATATTTTATGTCTTTGTGTTTTATATCTTTGGGAATTGTGTTGCATGACATGAAATTGCAGGCTGATTGGGGGATGCTTGTGATTCTTTTTGCTGATGAGAGGCTTGGTCTCTGCAGAGTGCATGTTCATTCTGACTTTTCTTAAACATGCAGAGACAGATCCTTACCCTGTTCAGCACTGAACTGGCAAGCAATTCCAGCTGCAGTGCTGAACCCATTCCCCACTGAGAGTCTCTGCATTATCCTGTCTTCTCGTACATTTTTCTTACGTGGATGACCAGCCTTTATGGGGGACTTTAATGAATTTGTGTCATAGCAAAGCTGCAATATTTGAGAAATCACAGTTTTGGAATGACTAACTTTTCTTGCAATGGAAGGAATGAAAGGACAGCCTCCCGTCGCAGGGTTTTAGTTACCTTAGAGCGACCCGCGATCTTGCAATCTCAGTGAAAATTAGAGAAATGCTGCTAGTTAAATAGGGTTTGTCATGCTGTATGTGGCCTTGGACCACAAAACCAGACTTAGTCACACGGGTATATTTGTAGCAATAGCCAAAAATACATTGTATGGGTCAAAATGATCAATTTTTCTTTTATGGCAAAAATCATTAGGATAGTAAGATCATGTTCCATGAAGACATTTTGTAAATTTTCTACTGTAAATATATCTAAACTTAATTTTTAATTAGTAATATGCATTGCTAAGAACTTCATTTGGACAAATTTAAAGGTGATTTTTTTTCACCCTCAGATTTTCAAATAGTTGTATCTCATCCAATTATTGTCCTATCCTAACAAACCATACATCAATGGAAAGCTTATTTATTCAGCGGCTGATGTATAATTTCAGATGGTGTATAAATCTCAATCTCAAAAAATGTAACCTTATGACTGTTTTTGAGGTCCAGGGTCACATATATTACGGAAATTATGTGTTCGTTTTCGAATGTCTCATTTAAATTTTTTATACTGTGCTTCAGAATACAATTCATTTATGAAAAAAACTGCCCTTCTACTCCTGTTAGGATAACTTTAAATTGTACTAAGCAGTGACCTTGACATTTAGGAAATTGCAGGTTCTTTAATTTTGATTTCCACTGTCTATATATGTAATTAAGAAGACCACCAAGTGATCCAAGAGACATGAATATAATATAACTATAAAGGAAATTGGTTGCTTATGCTCAATTATGCAGTTTAGCAGTCATTATCCAAGGAAATGTGACTGTAGAACGACTACTGACTACTAAGAATCATGTATTCCAGAAAGCTGTACAGTAAATTACAAACATAAAATTTTAAATTAAATGAAATCTTTATTGGATTTATCCAACTGGATGATTTTAACAATGATGATCTCACATTCAATCCTCGTTAGATTTGGAGTGAGGTGTGCATACAAGAATAATAAATCTTGAGGCCTAATGCGGACACAAGAACATTTTAAGGAAAGTCTCTGTGTGAGGGCAGTCAAGTCCTCTCTTTCCAATTAGTGCTTTTATCCTCACTGTCATTGTCAAGGATTATCTAATGCTCTTGTCCTCTGTTCACTCTGATTTCAGCTACTTTGATGGCATATCTGCTTATTTTGTATGTAGATTTACAGCTGACTACTGCTGGATGATGAACTGACAGGTCCACTACTCACCAGGCCCACCAGCACCCTCTGCTGTTGGTCCTCCTCTTGAAACAATGGAACTACACGCTTATCTGGAAGGACAGAGAGTAAGTGAGAGTTTAAGGTTTAGTTTACACAAACCTGTCATCATTTACTCATCCAATGCTGTTACAAACCCATATCCACCTTATTCTTCAACACGGAAGTAAGCCTATAGACAAGACTTCCGGTTCATTAGCCTCTATATGAAAATAAATAACGAGAAGAATAACAACCTGCAGTAAACGGTAAAATTGTTTACAGTTTGTGTTCATAATTACGATGATATATTAATAAAATAATATGGTAAGAAACATCAATTTGCAATATCAAGCAGCAAAACAAGCTGTTTTGTACAGCTAAAAATAACTGGACGCAGATGAGACTGGAAGCCAGACCCATAAAATTTACAAATTACCGTTACGCCCGCTCTCACAGGAAGAATAGCTATAAGTGGATAGCTTTCATTTTTCTTTGGAACCCAAAAGCCTTGCCCTCATCATAGCTCTCATATCTCACTCTCACTAGTGCACATTTAGACTTTTTTGGTCAATATATGATTCTGTTGCATGAAAAAAAGCAGCGTTAACATTCTTTTAAATAGCTTCTTTCGTGTTCCACAGAAGGAAGTCATACAAAATGAGGAACGTGAGTATCAGTAAATGATGACAGACTTTTCATTCTGCCTGAGCTATCCCTATAAGTTCCTGTCAGACAACACTGAACGATTTTAACAGTTCAACACATTTCTGTTATTTTTACAGGAACTGGAAATCAAGCTTTTTGGTGAATGACAAGCTGTAAAAAAGTGAAGGTATTCTGACTAACACAATTTGTGTGTGTTTTGTAGTTGATACTGTAATCACTCTTATATAACAGTATGGAATTCCTCCTCCCATTTCCCTCGTATCTAAAGAGGTGCTTGATTAACTACGCACAAACCTGGAGACCGATTACATGCAAACCAGAGAATGTGACCCTGAAACTCTAGTTGCTGGGACTTTCCATGAAAGTTTGAAATATTTCCAGGATTTGATCAGGGATAAATAATCTCACAAGTAAGTGGCCTTTCATTGACACAACTGGCCATTTAAACTGAGTTTCTCTTACCTAAACGCCAGGTGTCCACCATGGACAGAACTCTACATGTAAGAAACAAACATGAAAGAAGTATTTTAATTATATCAAGCTGCGTTTCACCTCTTGGTCTCATCAAACATCAACAGCAAAACAGCAAAAGTAAAAACTTTAAAGAGGTTCAACTTATTCATATAAGAGCTAGTTTGCTTTGCATGAAATGGTCTCTATGCACACATAATATTTGGCACATGCCGAACTCCACCCACTTTTTTGTGTTCTCCTCTATTTGGCGTTGACAGCGGGGAGATTTTTTCTTCTCGGAGTTCTGCAGCAATAACAAAAACGCATATTATTAAACAGACAGTTGTAGCATAGGTGCTGACCAGTCAATATAGGCCCTTCATTTTTATAACAATATAAATAATATATACTGCATATAATATTATTTTTTAAAGCATATAAATGTATATTTATGTAGCTACCTAACCATTCAATATATTATAACTAGGGCTGTCGATAAAAAAACAATCTTGTGTAATTATTCAGTTCTGCAATTTGTTTGAATTATACATTTCTTAAACCTCTGTATTTCTCAAGAAAAATCATACAAATGTGCTGGGATTCAATTATAAAACATCTTTCCCAATATGGCCATAAAGATGTTTTCGCCACAAGTCTGCAGTCTTCAGCTGGTGTTCACATTTTCTATGAATGACGATGTTTCACCCGTGGGTAATATTTAACTTTTTGAGCTTTAGTGATGATTTACAAATGACTTTTGTTAAACATCTCGCCTGGGTTTAATTTAAAACTTTTAAAATTATGTGTAAACAAAGTCTCTCTCTATTTACTAAAAAATGCATGCTCCGCTGGGGTCTTTTAGTGAATGTGTGTGTAAAAATGGACACTTGTGCTGTGACTCCAATCAGTTCTAATCAATTTATACAAATTCCACAGAACATAATTCAACTTTTTGACCAAATTAAATAAACATTTTAACAAATTTGATTAAATTTCAATATAGATTCTGGGTCACTTCAGTCCTGGTGATAGTGCTCACCATAGCAGCTTGAAATCTGTTCCAGTCCTCCTTAATCAGACTGGTCCTGAAGCGTGGGCTTGGGACCGCCTCAAAGTACCTCATCTTGTCCAAAACATGCTGTAGCTCCTCCCAGTAACCCTGCAGGCTTTTAGGCTTTAACCCAGAGAAATCAAAATTATTACCACAGTAATAAAATACAATTACAACATTATCACAAAAGAAGATTTGCAAAACTGATTTTTCATAAATAAAGCTGTCAAGCACATAAGTCACTGTTCCCTTTTGACAAATTAAGTGTGTCTTAGTGATCGATCTGGACTGAAGCCCTGGCAAATGTTTGGGGGGGGGGGTTCACAATTTTATTCTGATCTATCAATTTTTTGGTTTCAGTTGACAGTTTAAATATATTTCACCATTTAAACATTTCCTGTTGATATGTTTTCTGCTAACAACTCTCCCAAGCAGATTTAATGAATTAGATATGGATTCTCCTTAGTCTGGTTCAGTCTATGCACTAGTACTGATCTGCCATTGTTAATTCTGCCATCTAGTGTTTGGAAAGTGAACTGCTTTTTGCTCTTGAAGTTATTTGTCAGCCCATTTAATGTCTCTAATCTGGCATACAGCAAATTAATCGTGCACAATGTGCTCAGTAACATGTATCAAGAAAGTAAATCGGATATTTTTTATTTCAAAGTTGACTTTAAATTATAAATAGTGATCATCTTAAATGCTGTTTATCATGGAAAGAACATTTCATGTAACATATTAATGCATATATATTCTAGAGTATCTCTTACCTTCCCTTTGATTATTGCTTGACAGAGCAGTTCAGGGGTGCATTTAACCCCAGGGATTGCCGTCAGAGCCACAGGAAGCTCCTAGACAAGAGGATATAAGGCCTTCTTTTATGCTTACATTAAACAGATTAAAATTCACAGCAGATATTTTAGAAAGAGTAATTATAAAAAGTACTCATTGCACCTTTTTCTCGAACACACAGGAGTATGGCAACAACTTATCTAGGCTCACACACTTCTGGTAGCTTATTCTGTACAGAGTGGCTGAAATTAGAGATATACAGTTAATTCTAATCCCAGTTTTGCATGCTAAACAGCCATGGGCCACATAAACACAAGCACTCACCTAGAATAAATTCCTGAATCTGATCGAAAGCATCAAAGCTCATGACATTCTCACTGATCCAGTTTATAATCTGAAACCACATAGAAATGAGATTCACACATTTGAGCGAATTTTCAGCACATCCTTATTACAAAACTAATCTATTTGTTTCTTTCTTTCTCTCTCGCTCACCTTGACCTCTATTACAGGATTTGGCTGCAGGAAGACCAGCATGCAGTGTAGAGCAGCAAGCCGCTGGGCTTCAGGCCTGCCTGAACTGAGAAGCTCAAGCAGGAAGTCAGGGTTGAGCTCCATGGTGTAAATCCTGCCAGCTCGGATATCAAGCAGCCTGCTGCCAGACACTCTCACAACCTCTCTGCCTGAACCTAGGGCATCAATGTGACCATCTGCCCCTGTGAGAAAGCATGGAGTAAGGTAACGCACACAGAAAACACACAGAAAATACAGAATGAACCAGTACTGCAGGATCAGTTTAAGCGAATGTATCAAGGGCATTTCAAATTTCAGTTATAATCATCCTAAATATATGTTAAAAATAGAATTTATATTGATCAGCCCTTTTTTTGGCACAACAAAACAAAACAAAAGGCAAGACCAGACAAGATAAGACAAAGCAAAACAAAAAAAGGCAAAACAAAACAAGCCAAGCATAAACTAATTAAAATGAGCCAAAACAATCCAAGCCAGGCCAAGCCTAAACAAAACAAGCCAAAGCAAAATAAAACAAGTCTAAACCAAACAAGCTAAAACAAAACAAGCCAAAACAAGTCAAAGCAAAACAAAACAAGACAAGCCTAAACAAATCAAATCAAGCCAAAACAAAACAGAACAAGCCAAGCCTAAACAAAACAAGCCAAGCTTTAACAAAATAAAACAAACCAAAGCAAAACAAAACAAGCCAAGTCTGAACAAAACAAGCCAAGCCAAAACAAAAAACAAGTCTAAACAAAACAAGCCAAAACAATCCAAGCCAGGCCAAGCCTAAACAAAACAAGCCAAAGCAAAATAAAACAAGTCTAAACCAAACAAGCTAAAACAAAACAAGTCAAAGCAAAACAAAACAAAACAAGACACGCCTAAACAAATCAAATCAAGCCAAAACTAAACAGAACAAGCCAAGCCTAAACCAAAAAAGCCAAGCTTTAACAAAATAAAACAAATCAAAGCAAAACAAAATAAGCCAAGTCTGAACAAAACAAGCCAAGCCAAAAAAAAAAAAAACAAGTCTAAACAAAACAAGCCTAAACAAAACAAGCCAAAGCAAACTAAAGCCTAAACAAAACAAGTCAAAACCAAAAACAAGTCTAAACAAAACAAGCCAAAGCAAAACAAACCAAAACAAAACAAGCCAAGTCTAAATAAAACAAGCCAAACCAAAACAAAAAACAAGTCTAACAAAACAAGCCAAGCCAAAACCAAAACAAGTCTAAACAAAACAAGCCAAGCCAAAACAAAAAACAAGTCCAAGTAAAACAAGCGAAGCCTAAAGAAAACAAGCCAAAACAAAAAACAAGTCTAAACAAAACAAGCCAAGCCAAAACAAAAAACAAGTCTAAACAAAACAAGCCAAGCCAAAACAAAAAACAAGTCTAAATAAAACCAGACAAAAAAAGCCAAGCCTAAACAAAATAAAACAAGCCGAAACAAAACAGGCCAAGCCTAAACAAAACAAGGCGAGTCAAAACAAGACAAGTCTAAACAAAACAAGCCAAAACAAAACAATCCAAAACAAAACATAAGTCTTTACCTGACAGGAAAAGACTGTAGCAGAGCAGGTCTTGTTGTCTGCAGTTGATAAGGTGCAGGAAATGATCAGCTAGGTAAACCACTATATAATAATCTGAAATGAATAAAACATCAACTTAGAAGATAACCTGTGACACTATTTCAGATGAACCACTTACCATCTTTGAATGTACTGTACATAAGAGACTTTAGGACTTGGCTGGATGGATTTCTGTGGGCTGAGTGAGAGATGATGGCTATACTAACCCAGATGAATGAAGATAGGATGGACGGTTGGCAAATTAGCAGGTGCACAGCCCTTCTCTAGAGACACAGTGAACGTCTTACTGCAACCTATCAGAGAGAGTCTAATTAATCCTTTATATAATGATCTGTGTGAATGTTTATATCACTGCAGCATGATATTTTGTACCTCTGTGCACAAACGCAATAGTGTAGGTGGCGTCCTTATGCCAGTGCACCGGATGGCTGTAGCAAACACACATGGTTCCTGTTCAAGATATCCAGTGATTCAGAACAACAACTTATACCACTTCATATCAGATGAATTACATACAAACACAAAATTATAGCTGAAATGCAGATCAGCAGAAATCATGTAGGCGATTTACAGCATACGGTGCCTTCCGGCGATTTACTGTGGGATGATTTCAGGAACTGCTTTTGCAATTATATGCGAGATATCAAACTATATGTGAAGCATGTTGATTATGATTAAATCAGTACATGCAAAAAAGCGGAGAAAATATAAACTTACTCTCTATCCCATGATAAGTTAGAAAAGTGAAAAAACACATAGATGAATATGGAGCCAATGTTTCAGTATTTCACAGTATGAATTCATGTTAAAGAGCACATGCTAAATAACTTGCCTGTTGGGCTGGTGAACACCTCTAACCTGAGACCCTCATCCTTGTCCTGATAGTGATCGTACCCAAAGTTAACAAACCTGTAAGGGTTTTTACAATCATATAATTTATGTTTGTATGTATTCTAAGCTGTTTTGCATGTCTGTAAAGGTGCTGTATGTAACACAATAATACTTTCACAGATATTTAGAAAAAATGTTAAGTTCACATACTTGTTTCCCTAAAAAACAATGCTACAGCCAGTTATTCTACTTTGAAAATGCGCATTCTGTATCAAATTGTTTTTGTTCTGTGTGATTCCACCCACTGCTAATTTAACCAATTGTATTTGAACACCCCGGGTTGCCAGTTGATGTAAAACACAGCGTATTGACGCCACTGAAGGCAGCAAATAAACTGGCTCAGAGATCACAGATTCTGTCCAAACCTAAAACATCTAATTAAAAAGCTCTATGACCAGAGGCATATTAAAACGCAGATAAATCAACTGATAAACTTCCATTGTCAATTGCTCAATATGGCAACCTGCATGAGCGTCAACATTACATACAACACCTTTAACGGCAAAGTCAAATGAATTAAGTCACTCACTGACCTCACAGAAGAAGTTACAGAAGAAATGTTGGGCATTTCCAATGGAAGCTCAAACTGTTGCACATAAAAGCAGTGGTTTTGAATTAATCACTTTCTCTAAATATTATTAAAATAAAGCAGTTCAGATGGGACACAAAAATGTTTACCACAGTCTCAAAGTTGCGATCGGGGTAAAACTGTACACACTTCAGTGTGTGTTTCTCCTGTAGAGTGGAAAAAAAAAGATTGACATATTGGAAATATGTACTGGAAATTTGTCAGAAGTAAAAATAAAAGTGAATTAAAAGAGATTCTGACCCGTGCAGTGAGGTAGAAGAGTCTTTGAGTATCTGAGTCCCATTGGACCCAACTGAAGTCCTCTGCCACTCTCTCTCTGCTCAGACGCTCAGGATTCAGCATTACCTGTGTTTTCACCATTCATAAGAGTATCATTAGATTTGTAATCCTTTATAGTAAAAAATATCTAGAGCAGCCCTTACCACTCTGTAGCCCTCTTGTCTCGTCAAAGTAATGTGGTACTGATCAACATCTGTAGCAAAAAAATAACCATTCATGAAAAATTACAACAGATATATTTAAGCTAGTGGCTTGAAAGTAAGACTTTTGGGTCTTTTGATGTCTCTTACTGAAATATGTAGTTGATAACCCAAGAAAGACTATTATTATTTTTTTTTTTTAAATCCAGATTGTTTCATACATATTTTGGACTATAGTGGGCGCCATTATTTCAATGACATCAAATGGTTGCACTCGGTGAGCTACTGGTGCTACTTTTGCTATTTTTACCACAACACAACTCAGAAAATAAAATGATACCATGACACATTTTGGTTGAAAAGGCAACAAGAGAAGCGATGTTAAGTCTTCATTGCTTTCCTAGCGATAAGAAGAGGAGAAAAGAATGGGAAGATGCCTGTGGACAAATAAAACTTCCTAAAGACCTGCATCTTTGTTCTCTCCACTTCAGTCCTGTTGAGGTTTTTAGTAGACCTCAGCTAATGTAAGAGCTTACAAACGGCAAAGACAAGAAACGCTAGATGCCATCCTGGCAGGATGTAAACATGTTGACGCTTGTCATGACGCCGCAGACATTGAAGGAGTTTCTCTGTGTGGATTTCACTCAATATCCAGGGGTGTTTAGATTCCTTATGGGAAAAAATCAATAGTACAGCATTTGGTTTAAGCCTACACTTATATCCATCGCCACCTGTAAGCACTTTCAGTAGCTGTGGTCATTGCATTTGTTATTTATTTTAGTTGTGTTGCCATAAAAATAGCAACAGGAAATGCCATTAGCTCACCAAGTGCAACCATTTCTCGTTATCACAATAATGGCGCACCCATAGTTCAAAATATGTAAAAAAAAAAACATATGGATTTTTAAACAAAAGTAAATCTTTTATGGGTTTTCTATAGCCATACAATTTTTTATACCCGGGGTTCCCTTGAACAACATATGGTATAGTCCAATGCAATAAAGCATACTGATAGTTTCTGAAATATTTTCGCAATACATACAGCCATCCTCTGCCGCCAATAGCAAATGGCTCTCCAATACGGTGGTCCGGCATGTCTTAGGATAAAGAAACTATAATGGGAAATAAACAAACAATTTCAATGTGATTTCCACTGGACCATCATAAGGAATTCTGTATTGTGTCATGTGTGTTTCATCACCAGCTTCACATGACAGCTGATCATTACCTGCACTTTAACTTTGCAGTCCACTGCCTTCAGGACCTTTGTGTTGTTGATTGGGTGTATCTCAATGAGAAGAGTTAAACATTTTGACACTAAAGCAAAAAGAAAAGAGAATTATGTCAGGAGTTAAAGAACAACCTAGACAGCATGACTGCAAACCTTTGCTAAACTCATTTATATGCATTTAGATTCTAGTATAACTAGTATACATTTGTGAATATGCCTCTTGAATTTAAAAGAGAAACAAACTAAAGAATCATTAAGCTTATAATTAAACTCTGTATGTAATTGCTGACAGATTTATTTGATCTTTATTTCACATTTATGTTATCAACTTCACTATTATGTTACCACAGCAACCTATAAGAGAAGTGAAAGCATATTGGTATAGCTGCAAAGAAGCTTCTTCCTCCTCAAATGGTCTAACCATAAAAATATTTCAGAATCAGGAACTTGTGACTTTGTGCCATAGAGGCAAATAAAACTATGTTAAACTGTAACTAATAATTGAAAATTACGACGAGTGAAATAGTGGAGTTCAGTCAAATTTATTAAATTGTCTATTTGAATGAATGCAATAACATTTCTGAATGTCTTACAAAACTGATCATTATTATTAGTATTAGCATTATTATTAAATGAATAAAAGGCCCAAAAGAGGTTGAATATAGTTGAATATATTTTAAAATGTAATTTTTCCTGTGATTTCAAATCTGAATTTTTAGCATCATTACTCTAGATCCTTCAGAAATCATTCTAATATTCTGGTTTGCTGCTCAAAAAACATTTATTATTATTACTATTATGTTGAAAACAGCTGAGTAGGATTTTTTTCAGGTTTCTTTGATGAATAGAAAGTTTAGAAGAACAGCATTTATCTGAAATAGAAATCTTTTGTAAGGTTATAAATGGCTTTATTATCCCTTTTGATCAATTTAAAGCATCCTTGCTAAATAAAAGTATTAATTTCTATAATTATACTGACTAAGCTTTTGAATGGTATAGTGTATAATTTTACAAAAGCTTGATCACAGGATCAAATGGAAAGCAGTTATTTTAAATAGTAAAAATATTTCAAAATGTTACCGTTTTCGCTGTACTTTGGATCAAATAAATGCAGGCTTGGTAAGCAGATGAAAATGTTTAAAAAAACATAAACATATCTTACTTTTCAAAAACCTTTGACTGGTAGTGTATACACACACACACACACACACAGACGCACACACACACACACACACACACAACCTTGTGTATTACAGTTAGCAGCACTCCTATTTCTTTAACGTAATTATAACTTTTTATGAAGTTTAATAATCACTGGTTGTATCATGATTCCTGTTTTTCATCCCCAAATGTAATACTAAATGTAATTATACATTTAGTATTAATAAATGTAATAAATGTAATACTAAATGTAATTAAAGTGCAAAATAGGACTATTTATATACCATATTAGGGTTTCAGTAGACATATAGGGACTTCACACACACTCCTAAATACATTCTCGTTTTGCGCACATCTATTTTTAGTTGGTTTAGGTGAAACGCTTGACCTGTCGTGGCCTGCAATTAATATCAAGTCACAGTAAATGATATATTGTTATGAATGATGTCCTGTACCTGGTTTAAAGCGGCCTTCTCCCTGTGTGGACTGAGATAGACTGACCGCTAGTACAGAAAAAGCACACATTAGTAATCCCCTTCTCAAACCCAAAAGGAGATAATTATAAACCAAATAAAACACTAGTAATACAATGATGCATTCCTGCTAAAAATAACTTCTATTTGGCCTGCAGTCTCACCTAGGAGTGTTTCTTCTTTATTTAAAGAGCAGCTGCTGACACACACTTGCTTGTCAAAAGTGTAGAGGAGCTGTGAACACACAAGGCACGTGGTGATGCACAATTCTCACATTTATTTTTAATACATCAATCCAAGTTAACTGGACTGTAAATTTATACTCAGTTTATAATAATGCATATATGATTGGAATTACAGTGCCCTCCACTAATATTGGCACCCTTAGTAAATATGAGCAAAGGTGACTGTAAAAATACATCTGCATCGTTTATCCTTTAGATCTTTAATTTGAAAAATTCACTAAATTCTAACCTTTCATTGAAGTAAAACGATGGAAAATGGGGGGGAAATCTCATTATGAAATAAATGTTTTTCTCTAGTTGACGTTGGCCAAAATTATCGGCAAGTAAAATATCTCTGAAGTATATTCCCATTAATATTACATTTTTTTTTAGCACACCAGGGTGGCTACGCGTATAAAATTGTCCAGCCATGACTTTCTGTTCCACAGGATTATAAATATGAGGAACACAAAAGCCAAATTCCCTTAATTATCCATCAGAAAGATGTAAAACCAAAGAATGTAGTTCTGATATGCAGAACAAGTTTGTTGAGCTTCACAAAATAGAAATTGGCTGTAAGAAAAGAGCTAAAGCATTGAAAATCCCCATTCCCACCATCAGGGCAATAATTAAGAAGTTCCAATCAACTAAAGATGTTACAAATCTGCCTATAAGAGGATGTGTGTCTATATCATCCTAATGCACGATAAGGAGGATAGTTTGTGTGGCCAAAGACTCTCCAAGGATCACAGTTGGAGAATTGCAGAGAATTGTTGAGACTTGGGGTCAGAAAGCCTAAAATAAAATGATCAAACAGCCCCCACATCACCACATGTTGAAAAAAAAATCCTCCGGGCTCACCCAAAAGCAAACTCCAGCATATTCAGTTGTCAGACATGATTGGAACTTCAAACAGGACTGGCTTCTATGGTAAGATGAAACTAAAAATGAGCTTTTTGGCAGCTTACCCTCCAGATGGTTTTGGTGCAGACAGGGATAAAAAAGTACCCCATACCCACGGTTAAAACTACTGCTGGGTCTTTAATGTTATGGACCTATTTTTCTGCCAGAGGTCCTGTACATCTTGTTTAGATACATGGCTTCATGGATTCTATCAAATACCAGCAGATAAAAAATCAAAACCTGACCGCCTCTGTTAGAAATCTTATAATGGGCCATGGTTGCATCTTCCAGCAGGATGATGATCCAAAACAAACATCAAAATCAACACAAAATTGTGTCACTGAGCACAGAATGAAGCTTCTACCATGGCCGTCCCAGTTCCCTGACCTGAACCCTGTATAGAAACTGAAGAGAAGAAGCACCAACATGAAGCTGGGAAGAGAGAGATTCTGTTTGAAGGAATGGTCTCTGATCTCTTGTCAGGTGTTCTCCAAACTCATTAGACATTGTTGAAAAAACTCAGAACTGTTATCTTGGGAAAAGGACATTGCAATAATCGGGTGCCAATAATAGTGGCCAACGTGAACTAGAGAAAAACATTTATTTCATAATGAGATTTCACCCCTAGGTTCTATTGTTTTACTTCAATGACAGGTTAGCATTTTGTAAATTCTTTGAATGAAAGATCAAAAGGATAAATTATGCAGATTTATTTTCAAATCCACCTTTGCTCATATTTACCAAGGGTGCCAATATTAGTGGAGGACACTACATAACCATAGGCCCACTCTCCAACATGGATAGCCATTCTATACCTTATTTTCTGTATTGTGAGGATCATATTTTCCAATTCGTGTAGTTCCTGTTGCACCCTAAACATAAGGATTGGAAAATACAGCTTTTATATAAGAGCAAAACGATAACAGGAAGTGAACACAGTGACATCCATTCAGTTTGCATGTAAGGCATTTACTATAGTGTCTATTGTATGTATGGCACGTAGTGCTCATTTGCCATAGACTGGCGACAGATTGTCCCTGTGCGCGTCACTTGCGCTGCTATGAATGGAACGTAGCGCGCATGACCTGTCAAATTAAAGTGACACATGAAACTAAAGCCAACTTACTCTCCAAGAGTACACGACCCCTCCATCTCTCTCCACACTCAGAATGCGAGGCTCAAGAACACCTGCACACATTATAAACAAGTATATCAACTTGTGTGAATGTGTATACGTTTGTATAAACAATAAGAACATGCCCTCAGCGATGTATTATTAACACCATCAATACTACTACTACTACTACTAATAATGTTATTATTAAATGAGTAAACTATAATATAGCAAGTGTCTTAAGTCCGCTTACCTATATTCGCTCTTTCCTCCTTCGCCAAAATGCTTGACACAACATCTTTTTGAGTATCGAAAACCGTGTTTAATCTCAACATGTGTGTTATTTGTTCTGCACAGATTTAGCAGAAAGCGAGTCCACAGTCCTGAGATTGAGGAAATGACCTGATTTCACGTCTCAGCAGTCATTTAACTGCATACAAACTTTCTGGCTAAACTAAAAACACTACATTTTAGTCGCTTCGGGTTATCGACGTGCTGAACACAGACAGTACGCTAAACATCATCAAAATCTATTACTACTATAACGAATCTATTACTACTATAACGAATCTATTACTACTAGAACGAATCGTTCGTTTGAACCGGCTCTTTAAAATGAATTGGTCGAACTGCTTTGAACTTTAAGAGTTGGAAATGATCAAGGTTACTGAACCTGTGACCTATAAAACATCACGATCGAACCGAAAGTTAATTTCTGAATCTGCCGATCCCGACATCACTTGCGGTGTTTACAAAAGGTCTGCCATATGAGCAAGAAGGCGGATCCAAAACACAGCTGAGCCAATCGGAAGTCACACTCTTTGGTCTACAGAATAGAGTGTTACTGTTGTTACTGTATGATGGATTATATTTATATGTATTTATTTTTGTATTTATAAAATATAATTATAATTTAAATGGTATTATATATTAATTTAGCAAAATATCGATTTGTTTAAAAGTATTACATTTTAATCTTCATACACTGCCATTCAAATGTTTGGGATCAGAAAGATGTCTCATATGAAGTTTCTTATGTTCATCAAGGCTTTTTTTATTTGATAAAAAAAAATAATAATAAAAAAAAAAAAATAATATTGTGAAATATTATTACCACGTAAAATAACATTTATATTTTAATATACATTAAAATGTAATTTATTTCTGTGGTCAAGGCTACTCCAGTCTTCAGTGTCACGTGATTCTTCAGAAATCATTCTAATTTGCTGATTTATTATCAATGTTGAAAACATTTGGACTGCTTAATATTTTGTTGGAACATCTGATGCTTTTTCAGGATTCTTTGATTAAACAAATGTTAAAAAGAACAGCATTTATTTAAAATAGAAATATTTTCTAACAATATACACTGCTGTTCAAAAGTTTGGGGTCAGTACATTTTTATTCTTTCTTTTTTTTAAATAAAATAATACTTTTATTTTGTAAGGATGTGTTAAATTGATAAAAAGTGATAGAAAAGACATACTGTTTAGATTTAAGATTTATATTTGTAATAAATGCTGTTCTTTTTAACTTTTTATTCATCAAAACATCCTGAGATTCTATCACAGGTTCCAAAAATATTTCAACAGGTTGCAAAAATATTTATTTTATGATAATAAATAGGCATATTAGAATGATTTCTGAAGGATCATGTGACACTTAAGACTGGAGTAATGATGCTGAAAATTCAGCTTTTCGTCACAGGAATAAAATATATTTTACAGTATATTAAAATAGAAACCATTATTATATATTGTAATAACATTTCACAATATTACCTTTTTTTCTCCTGTATTTTTGATCAAAAATGATGAGCATAAAAAACATGACAAGTCTTGCTGATCCCAAACTTTTGAACAGCAGTGTATATCATTAAACGTTTTCAATTAGCTTGATGTTTTAGTTTTAGAAGTGTCATTAAGTAAACTATTGAAAACTTTTCTCATACTCTTAAATTTGCTGTCCTTATCAATACTACAGTCGTGGCCAAAAGTTTTGAGAATTACATAAATATTGGAAATTGAAAAAGTTGCTGCTTAAGTTTTTATAATAGCAATTTGCATAAACTCCAGAATGTTATGAAGAGTGATCAGATGAACTGCATAGTCCTTATTTGCCATAAAAAATTAACTTAATCCCGAAAAAAACTTTCCACTGTATTGTTAAGAAGGCTTCAGGGCGTCCAAGAAAGTCCAGCAAGCGCCAGGATCGTCTCCTAAAGAGGATTCAGCTGCGGGATCGGAGTGCCACCAGTGCAGAGCTTGCTCAGGAATGGCAGCAGGCAGGTGTGAGCGCATCTGCACGCACAGTGAGGCCAAGACTTTTGGAAGATGGCCTGGTGTCAAGAAGGGCAGCAAAGAAGCCACTTCTCTCCAAAAAAAACCCATCAGGGACAGATTGATCTTCTGCAAAAAGTATGGCGAATGGACTGCTGAGGACTGGGGCAAAGTCATATTCTCAGATGAAACCTCTTTCCGTTTGTTTGGGGCATCTGAAAAAAGGCTTGTCTGGAGAAGAAAAGGTGAGCGCTACCATCAGTCCTGAGTCATGCCAACAGTAAAGCATGCTGAGACCATTCATGTGTGGGGTTGCTTATCATCCAAAGGAGTGGGCTCACTCACAATTTTGCCCAAAAACACAGCCATGAATAAAGAATGGTACCAAAACACCCTCCAACAGCAACTTCTTCCAACAATCCAACAACAGTTTGGTGAAGAACAATGCATTTTCCAGCACAATGGAGCACCGTGCCATAAGTCAAAAGTGATAACTAAGTGGCTCGGGGAACAAAACGTTGAAATTTTGGGTCCATGGCCCAAGATCCCCAGATCTTAATCCCATTGAGAACTTGTGGTCAATCTTCAAGAGGCGGGTGGACAAACAAAAACCCACTAATTCTGACAAACTCCAAAATGGGTTGCTATCAGTCAGGATTTGGCCCAGAAGTTGATTGAGAGCATGCCCAGTCGAATTGCAGAGGTCCTGAAAAAGAAGGGCCAACACTGCAAATACTGACTCTTTGCATAAATGTCATGTAATTGTCGATAAAAGCCTTTGAAACGTATGAACGGCTTGTAATTATATTTCAGTACATCACAGAAACAACTGAAACAAAGATCTAAAAGCAGTTGAGCAGCAAACTTTGTGAAAACTAATATTTGTGTCATTCTCAAAACTTTTGGCCACGACTGTAGGTCTAATGATAAATTGTAGTTAGAGAAATCACCACTAGAGCGGGTGCTTGAGTCTCGATTCATTTTTACAAACTAGGTCCATGCTCAGCCAATTAAATCTGTGAAAACTCCCATGTTTTTAACATTTATTCTTGCTTTTACATTTTTACACCAAGTAAACAGATAACAAAGCAACAAAAGAGAATATATTAAGTAAAAACCCCCAGCACCAATCTTTTACACATATGCTACAGCATTTGCTCTCTTTTTACCCTTTCTATCCGGTCAGTACTTTATAGTCATGCACAACAGCAGGTATCAGTCACTAAATATCCTCAACAACTAAGACAGCTTGTAAATTTGGATGACTTTAATGTCTCATACTCCGTATACAACTTACCAATTTGTGTTCTCCAATCACCGGCGTTTACCACCATTAAGTAGTTGTTATTTGGTTAAAGCTTTGATCATCTTACGTTATTTCTTACGCAATTTAGCTGATTATTTTCATCCTTTTAAACCCTGTAAGACTTAATTTCATAAAGAAGAGCAGGTTTTAGCATTATTTATCATCCCTTTAAAACCACTGATTGAAGCTACATCTCACACGTATTACAACAGAACTACAAAAATGGTTGCATAGGTGAACAACGCACACAATCAAACAAAAATGAATCAACTACATCACTTCGTGTGGATGAAATGCACAGGAACAAGGTAGAGGAGGGCTGGCTGCTCACTGGCACCGACATAAACAGAACAGAAACCCCTCTTCTTCAAGTTTCTTCTAGGTAGGTTGCAATCATACATTAAAACAACTGCACAAAAACACAAAATACACTTGTGGGAAATATTCAGCATCAGGTAGTTAACTATATCATACAGTGTGTCTAACAGTGTATATGTTTCATTTTGGGTTTGTACAGATTCTCCACTTCCTGGGGGAAAGAAGCTTAAAAGTGACTGAGAGAAATCAACTTTATTGCAGTTTAGTCACCTAAAAGGTTTTCTGAACATAAGGCTTCAGTGATGTATCTGCTTCCCTTTTTTTTTTTTATCTGTGACCCTGTTTGATCCAGTGTTGAAGAGCGTTTAGACACTATTTGTGTCTCCTTTTAGCTGAGCAGCAGGACAAGAGAGTCTCTCCGTATGTTTGGCCATATAATTATGCTTTTTATTTTTTTTCCATTTTCCTTTATTGTCGCCAGGGACTCCTCTGAGAACAGGTCTACTGTGTAGCTCAAAGCGGCAGTGCATAAGCTTTTCATCTGCAGAAATCTGCATTTGAATTGTCATTTACATTCTGATCCTTCTCTTCCAGAGCATCAGTGCCAGTTTTACGCCTTGCCTGCCTTCATGTAAGTGGGGATGGTGCCACGCTGTGTCAATCCCTCAAAGCGTTTGTAGGTGTAGTTGAGGAAAACCCAGTCCTTTGACTTGAAGTCTGGTTCTGTTACATTTGTCACTGAAATGAGAGGTAAAGAGAAATATATATTATGTAATATTCTTGTAGCTTGATGTCTCCTTTTTTGGGCCTTGAATGTGATAGTTGCTTTGCTGTCTGTGCAGGGTCAGAAAGCTCTTGGATTTCATCAAAAATATCTTAATTTGTGTTCCAAAGATGAATGAAGGTCAAACCAGTTTCGAACAACTTGCGGGTGAATAATTAAGTACTTAAGACAGTATTTAAATTTTTGGGTGAACTATCCCAATTCAAATAATTTCTGTCTGTGTGTGTATTTGTATGTACAGTACGTCTATGTTTTAACTGATTATCAAAAACCTTTTACGCTACCTGGCTGTAGGATGTCTGACTCTGGAAAGTCATCAAAGTTGGACGTATCATCGATGCTCTTAATGTCAATGGAAATAGCAGCAGGTCTTTCTCTGTGAAAAGGTTAAACAGTTCAATTTCAGTTATTAACTTCAAACAGTGGTTCTCTATGATCATGCACATTGCACACAAAAGGCTTGATTTATATTAACGTTGCCGAAATAAATATTTTATTTGTCCCATTTATCAACAGTGATTTTGCAGTTCTGGAAGATGCTGTGATGACGCAAGGAACAGTATGTGTGTGTGCGCAGAAGTACCTGATATGCTCCCAGTCCACGGACTCAAAGAAAGCGTGAGATTTGATTTCATCCACACTTCCTGATCCAATCCTGTTTTCTGCATCTGTGCAATACCTTAAAACATAGTCAAACAGTTCGCTCAGATCAAATTTCAAATAACCTCACCTAATGAAAAGCTAGTTTTTGAAAGCGGTGGCACTCTTTACTTGAGGGAAACAATCACTTTAACCTCAGAAGCCCAGTGGTGCTTTGTTTTCGAATTGTAATTCAACTCCTTTCTGATATGTGACCCTGGACCATAAAACCAGATGTATGGTTTGTTAGGATAGGACAATATTTGGCTGAAATACAACTGTTTGAAAATCTGGAATCTGAGGGTGCAAAAAAAAACCTAAATATTGAGAAAATCACCTTTAAAGTTGTCCAAATTAAGTTCTTATCAATGCATATTACTAATCAAAACTTAAGTTTTTACATATTTATGGTAGGAAATTTACAAAATATCTTCATGGAACATGATCTTTACTTAATATCCTAATAATTTTTGGTATAAAAGAAAGATCGATAATTGTGCCCCAAACAATGTATTGTTGGCTATACCCGTGCTACTTACGACTGTTTTTGTCGTTTTTGGTTTGTGTTACATACTGTATATGGAAATATCTCTGACCTAAGAATCAAGTCCTTGGCTCTCTCTGAAATGGGTACTTCAGGGGGGAAAGTTAGCGTTTCTCGCCAGTTCATGACCTTCCTGTAGGTTTCCTGTGGCGTCTCGGAACAGAAGGGTGGGTAGCCTGGAACAGGAAAACAAAACAAACACCTGTTTTAGCACAGGAAATGGCTACAGTAAAAGGCTTTTACAGAAAGAAAGGACTGACCTGGTATGACCCGTTTACTTTTAGTAGCTGAAATTACTAACCTATTAACATCTCGTACATTATCACTCCAAGAGACCACCAGTCACAAAGCTTGTTGTAGCCTGTCTGCATGAAGACCTCAGGGGCGATATAGTCTGGCGTGCCGACGGTTGAATACGCCTGTATTTGAAAGGAATAGAATCACTGACACTACCAGGAAATTTCTGTTCTGTAACAAACAAACCAACCTGATCTCATGACGAAAATGCACCTGTGGAAACTTTTTCGCAAGACGCAAATTATATACCACCATGTACGTTTTGTGACATATTCGATGTGAAATATCCACTGAGTGGCGCTAAAAGAGTGTTAGTTTTTGTCCCGGAACAGATGAATATATAGGGTACGTTTTATGTGACGTTGGTTTTGACTTGAAATGTCCATTCAGTGGCGTATAACTCTAATGCTCCGTGACGTTTTAAAATAACGTACCATCTCCACTACACCTAAACCTATCCGGTAGTATGAATAAAAAGTGAACGTGACATAAAAACGCGATCGCAAGCATGCCGTTTAGCTTGTTTTTTCCAATCTCTCATCTTTCAGCTCTTTCATCGTGACTCACTTTCGCATCTTGAAAAAAAGTTCCCACAGGTACGTTTTCGTCTTGAGATCAGGTAGAAAGAAACAATCTCCTACCAGCTGTCTTCGGTTTTTCTTCCATGTTTCTGCTTTCCGCTTTGAATTCATGTTTTGGAAAGCTAAAAGAGGGGAAGACAGAGCAAATATGGTTCATTTTGTGTGGTTAATTAGAGTCCTACAGTTTTTCTTCTTATTATTTAACTTTTGCCTACAGGTCCACTTAAAGTATAGTAGATGGTGCCACAAGCTACATTCCCATCAGCCTGGTTTTCTGCACATTTTAAAGTATCGCATAAAAATTAACACTCACTTGAGGTGTGAGTCATGTGAGAAGTCATGTGACTTTGTGCTATGGGACGGCATAACCTGACTAACCAGTGGACCAATCTTGTTGCACAGCATCTGAAATGTTGTTATGGTTTTTCCTTAATGCCTGAGCAAAAGTATTTCTGTATAATTGCCTCCCAGAACTGTTACACAACTGCGTTCCCAAACAGCAGGCATCCACACTCCGAAAACAATGACCACATTTATTGTGTTTCGTTTGCATACTCTGAGGCGCAAGTAAGTTATTATATATGAACATTATTATATTCAGTGGCTTCTCCTACTTTTCTTAAATGTTTTGAATACTGATGTAAAATTGTAAAAAAGCTGCATAAGTTTGGAACAAGACGTTTTGCACTTAGGATGTTACAGTATTTTTGCTAATCCTTTTTGACTTTTCTAGTTTCAACTTTTAAAAAGTAACATTTACACAATTTCTACCTAGTAAAATATTTTAGTCTTAGCATAACTAGAAAAGTCTATATTTATAAAAAAAAATACCCATGGAGTTATAAGATTTTTTTATTTCTATGACTTTCCCAGGTCTACAAATCTCACTTTTAACACAAGATTTCCTCAAATATCCATGGGAATCCCTGTTCTTCAAAAATGGAACTAAAAGGAAATCTGTCTTGATTTTCAGTTATTTTATATTATTTTAAATCATCTTGAGGCCAAATTTGTTTATTGATGGTCTCTAGTGGGTCTCAGCCTCCTCGCCAGTAATTGTCCAGGAAAACTGATGTCTTATGATATGACTTTATTATTATTATTATTATTATTATTATTATTTATATACACATTTAAATAAGCTGAATAAATAAGCTTTCTATTGATGTATGGTTTGTTATCAAATGACAATATTAGGCTGAGATACAACTATTTGAAAATCTGAAATCTGAGAGTGGGAAATTTACTAAATATCTTCATGGAACATGATCTTTACTTAATATCCTATTATTCTTTGCTTAAAAGCCAAATACAATGTATTGTTGGCTATTGCTACAAATATACCCGTGCTACTTAAGACTGGTTTTGTGGTCAGGGTCACATTTGTATTGTTTCTCTGTGTAATCTGTGTATGTGAGTTACTCACAGAAGTCACTTGGGGGGTTGTGCGTGAGGTTTCTGTAAAATTCAGTCCGATGGGCCTTCTTCAAGCCTGTGCAGAGGCCAAAGTCAGACAGTTTGACATGGCCCTACAAATCACAAAGACAGTCTGTTATGAGGTGTTCAGTTTCATTGAGTACAATAGCTTTCTACAAACCCATTCATCTCTTTTGAACACAGTGACCATGTTATATTGTTTGCACGTGAATAAATAAAAGAGATAAAGGTGAAATCCCACCCGTGAGTCGAGCAGCAAGTTGTCAGGTTTGATGTCTCTGTGAATGAAGCCTAGCTGGTGAATGGAGTCAATGGCCAGGACCGTCTCTGCGATATAGAACTGCGTAGCTTCTTCCGACAGGGTGTCTTTCTTCATCAGCAGAGTCATCATATCTCCTGAACACACACACACACACACACACACACACACACACACACAGAAGAGTTACGGCCTCTGGGCAGCTGCTCTAAAAATAGGACTTTCCATAGCGCTGCTATGAGCAGACTGCCTTTTCCAGTTCTTAAATCCCTAACTGCTACATCAGTCAAAAAAACATGTGACATTTTGTACATCTGTCTTCACCTCCAGGCAGAAACTCCATGATGAGATACAGATTGCGTTTATCTTGAAAGCTGTAGAACATCTTTACTACCCAGGCGCCATCAGCCTCCACCAGGATATCTCTCTCGGCCCGGATATGAGCCACCTGCCCCAGGGGAGGAACACAGGTGAGGAGAGATATTATCAGTGGATTGGTATGACAGACAGGTGAACTTCTGAGATGACTGAATTAAATAGAATTGAACGGAGTGCATACTTGTTCTTTCTCTAACATGTCTGCTTTCCTGAGGATCTTCATGGCATAAATGTGACCTGTGTCCTTTTTCTGTACCAGGCGAACCTGAAAACAGGACAAAATTAAGATTTTTGAAGAACTGGATGAAGTTCTCAATGAAATGTGAGTTCACTTTTCTTCACGATGGCATCAAAATCTTTCCTATTCCTCCAAAAAAGCTAAGAATGTTCAAACTAGATAAGTACCAGTGTTTTTATTGCTAACTAAAACTAAATAAATTAAATAAATTATTAAAATAAATGGAAAAATTTAATTTTGCCTTGGAAATTAACTGAAATAAATTTAAGCTGAAGTACTAAAATAAAAATTAATGCTAATATATATATATATATATATGCCTGAAAATGTATAAATAAATAAAGAGTTTATAAATAATCCAAAAATAATATTGTTACAAATACACAATGGCTGTTGCTGTTTCAAATTCCAGACAGCTGTCTAACTTAAAAAAGCAATAAATTATCAATCAGGATGAATACAAACTAGTGTTTTTATTGCCAACTAAAACTAAACATAAAAATAAAAAAGTGAAAAATAAAAAAAAATTAAAGTGAAAAATTAAATTTTGCCTTAGAAATGAACTGAAATAAGTTTAAGCTCAAGTACTAAAATTACTAAAAGCAAAATTAAAACAAATTAAATATTTCTTAAAACAAAAATAAAATAATTAAAATTATAACAAAAATATATACATACTACACACATACATATATGCAGCACATAAATAAAACAAAAATAACATTGTTACAAATACACAATAGCTGTTTTAAATCCCTAAAATAAAATAATTACATGAAAAAAATATAATTTTGAACCAACAGTAAAAAAAAATTAATATACATTTTAAAACTAAAAAAGGCAAAGAATTATCGATCAGGATGAGAACTAACTAGTGTTCTACTGTTAACTAAAACAAAACAAAAATAATAACTAAAAAAAAAAAAATAATACATGGAAAAATTAAATGAGGAATATATATATATATAATATAAATTTAAATAATAAAAATAAAAAAATAATTCAAATAATACACAATAGCTATTTCAAATCCCCGACAGCTGCCTAACTAAAAAAAAAAAATTAAATTAAATAATCAAAAATTTATACAAAATTAAAATGATAACATAAAATATATACATAAAATATAATTCAAAATATAAAATAACATTGTTACAAATACACAATGGCTGTTTCAAATTCTAAAAAAAAGCAAATAATTATTGAGCATAATAAGTACAAACCAATGTTTTTTATTGCTAACTAAAACTTGGAAAAAAAAAGTTAATTAAAATAAAGCTAAAATAAAATGAATATATATTACATCGAATAAATTTCGCCTTAGAAACTAACTGAAGTACTAAAATAACAAATCAAAAATAAAACTGAAAATAAAAAAATTGAAATATAAATTGAATAAATAAAGCAATTACAAACATATAGATAAAGATTATAAACATCCTCATAGTTCATTGAATAATAACAAATCAGTATAAAACTGATCTGTGTTTCTTATAGTATTGTGTTGTTAATGCCAAACTCCATTGCAATCAATTGTGAGACGAGTCTCTGTGAGGAAGTGTGGTTTGCTAACAAAGAGCATTTCATATAAACATCATTAATGAGCTTTCACTTCAGTTAGTTAAACAGTAGACATCTACAGACACACCTCTCCAAATGCTCCTCTCCCGATCACTTTGAGGGACTCAAAGTCATCGAGACCAAGCCGGGTCCTCTTGAGCCGCAGAAACTCGGTCTCCTTACGAGCGTGCAGAGAGCGCCTCATACTCTTCTACAACAAAAATACAAACTACTCAGTAAAACATTTTAAATCAAATGCAACAATACTCTTTTGTTCACACATTAAACATCACTGGCATACTCATGGCACACTAAGCACACAGTCTGAGTCCTATTCAAACTACTTCGCAGATAAGCAAAACAGGTTTTTTGTTGACACTACTGTGATTATTAACTCAGGCAGTCGTTTAGAATATAACTCTGTCTCTGAGGTCACTCTATATCTTCCCTGAGGGCATCTCACCTCTTCATCAGGTAAACCCTCCTCATCCATCACCTTTTCCAGCTTCTTCTGCCTGGAGGAGAGGGAAATGAGCAGCCACAACAAATTAGCTTTATTCTAATCAAATACTACTCGACTGAAATGATATGTGGAGTGATACAGGTGTAGTGGGTTGTAGCGTTTTTGTGGTTACCTCATCTCCCGCTCCTCGTGCTGGGTGAGCAGGGTGCTGTAGAAGTGCTCCAGCGTGAGTTTGGCCACCGTGACTCTTTCACGTGTATGATTGCTCATCGGGAGTGGCGCTGCCATGCCTCCCGTCATGGCCACGCTAGTCTAGAACAGGAAAATCATTTGCAAAGCAGAGCTCTTTGAATACAAATGAATGCACCTTTACCAAAGAGGCCTACTAACAAACCAACCACATGTACAGTATGTCAACATGTTTATGAAGAATTAATAATAATAACAATTGTTGTATAATTGATTAATCACCATTTATCATAAATTATATTATTTTTAAGACAATATTAATGTAATTATTAATTATAATCATCATCATCACAGTGACCAACAACAATAAAAATATAGCAAAATTATTTATTTTTAAATATTATTATTTTATCAATTTAATTTTTAGTAAATTGGTACAGATTAAAATTATAAATAGGTTAAAATATTAACTCAAACCATAAAAATGTGCTAATTTATCATAAAATATATTTGTTAGATAATATTAGTGTAATTATTATTAATAATCATCATAACAGCACCATTACAACAATAAAAATATAGCAAAAAGATTCATCATAATTATAAGACTTATTTTTAAATACAATTATTTATTCACCTATTTATTATTCATAAAATTATAAATGGGTTAAAATATTAACTAAACCATAGAAAATTATAAATCATAATTTTTTGTAAATTATATATTTTTTTAGCTACAAATCAATGTAATAGTATTAATAATCGTCATAACAGCACCACCACAGTGACCAACAAAAATAAAAATATAGAAAAACGATTCAATTAAATTTTTTGAGATTTATTTTTTAATTTTATCAATTTAATTTTTAGTCAATTATTACAGGCTAAAATATTAACTAAAACCATAAAAATGTATTGATCATCAGTTATCGTAAAAAATATATATATATATATATATATATATAGATAATATTAATGTAACAGTTTATAATAATCATCCAAACAGCATCAATACAATGACCAAAAACAATTAAAATAGCAAAATGGTTCATCATAATTTTGAGATTTATGTTTAAATATTATTTTATCAATTTAATTTTTAGTAAATTTATTACTGATTAAAATTAGTTTAAAATATTAACTAAAAACATAAAAATCGATTAATCATCAGTTATCGTAAATGATATTTATTTTCAGATAATATTCATGTAATTATTATTAATAATAATCATAACAGCACCATCACATTGACCAACAACAATAGAAATATAGCAAAATGATTCATCATAATTATATAACTTATTTTTTAAATATTATTACTTTATCACATTAATTTTAGTAAATTATTACAGGTTAAAATAGAAACTGGTTAACTAAAACCATAAAAATGTATTGATCTTCAGTTATCGTAAATTATATATTAAATATTTTTTTAAATAAATAATGTAATTATTATTAATAATCATCATTACAGCACCATCACAGTGACCAACAACAATAAAAATATAGCAAACTTATTCATCAATAATATAATAACATATTTATTTTTTGTATATTATTATATTGTGTTTTTGCTATTTTGCACTTTGCCTTGTGTACTTGTATATTGTTGTATATCTTTTTTATAATCTATGTCTTGTCTTGTCACTGTCACTCTATAGTACTGTGGAGCTGCTGTCACTAAAACAAATTCCTAGTATGTGTAAACATACCTGGCAATAAAGCTCATTCTGATTCTGATTCTGATTACAGGTTAAAATTATAAATAGGTAAAATATTAACTAAAACCATAAAAAATAGTTTTTGTTACTTGAAATAAATAAACATGAACTGAATATAAGTATAAGAAATAAAATAAAATAAAATATATATATATATTTTAGCTAGTTACAAAGGCAACATTTTTCACTTTTGATGAACCAACTAAAACAAAGACGGAAAGACAAAAGCACAACAAAATTGTCTAAACTTTAACTAAAGAGTAACAACTAAAAACCTAAAAATATAATAATTATAAAATATAAAAAACGGTTTCAACATATTAGCTTAAACTAACAACACTGTAGTAAATTTAAAAAGTGATCAGTTATTTCGTTCATTATTGACAGAATTGAATTTCTCTAATTTGCGAGAAAATGGAAAAACCCGGTATGGAATTTAAAATGAGCGATTTCAGAATGCTTTGAGTCATATGGAGAAATCTATTCAGTCGCTCCGTTCCAATTATATTGCATACACCCTGCTCCAGGCCGGGTTTTCAATCTGTACATTGATAATTGCAGACAAGCAAAACTTGACGGTTTGGCTTCTTTTTAACTATTTTCCTTGGGAGAGACGAATTATACCAACTAATCGTCGAATGTTTGCCTTAAAAGTAAGTTATTCGCTATTAATTTCTTGTTTATGGAACTGTTTTCAAACAATATCACGAAAGCAAGTTTGTTGTTGTTCTGAATATCAAATACTTGCGGTTTTGTGCCTTAAAAAGTCCAATCGCAACCGCGCGATTCAGTGTAACGGTGTGCTCACGTCTTATTTCTTTTAACGTCTAAGCATTGTTTGTTTGTTTGTTAAATGTACCCACTCGGGTCTGAGAGGGCTCCTGCACCTGCTCGTGCAGGAGCCGGCGATGTTCAGATGAACGTTGGAAAACGCAAACTTGATTTAAGAGCGTCGGCCTCGCGTCTGTGTGCGTGACCTTGCGGACGTGACATGCAGTTTGACAGGTTTATAAAAACAGATGGACACCCCACACAGACCACAGCGAGATGGTCATATTCAAATAACCCTCGTTTATCAAAAACCCACAACGTCGTGATGGATAAATAGATGATATAACAAACCAGCACTGCGATTGTTTGTTTAGTCGTCATACATCTGCTTCTTTATCATTTATTATGAGCGTGATGAGCCTGCATAAAGCTGATGATTTACAATAGCAGCACTGTGATTCATTTCCACCATCATATTTCTAAATTCTTACCTCCCCGTCCTCCTCCAGATTAGACAGTTTGCCGGACAGCTGGGGATCAAAATAAGGATGAAATGAAGCCACGTGAATGGCCGTCAGTTGAGCAGGCAGGTCGGAGTGGCTCAGTGATCGCTCATGCTTATTCTCTATTTAGGCTGATGTTTGTTGAGCGCTGCGGCGGAGCTGCGCTGAATCTGACCCACCTCCCTACATGAGCTCACTCTGACAAAGCAAGAGTCCCTCACAGCCCGTCACACTTTTCCAAAATAAAAGCTGGCAAGAAAGAATAATACTACAGTAGAATAATGGATTATGATATACATGGACAAAATAGCCCATATAGTAACCCCTTCAGACTGAGCAAAACGGTTGAACTTATATATATTTGACCCCAGAATATAAATAATGTTATTATTATCCTATCTTTAAAAAGTCATGGTTTCTACAGTATATTAAACAGCAAAAATTAATTAGAACTTAATAATTGAGTACCAATTTTATGAATTTTGTTTCATAAAACTGTGATATTGTGAAATATTATTAGAATTTAAAATAGCAGTTTTCTATTTGAATATACTTTTAAAATAGAATTTATTCCTGTGATGCAAAGCTGAATTTTTAGCATCATTATTGCAGTGTTCAGTGTCACATGATCCTTCAGAAATCATTCTAATATGCTGATTTATTCTCAGTGTTGAAAACAGTTTTGTGGCTTAATGTTTTGTTGGAACCTGTGATGCTTTTTCAGCATTCTTTGATGAATAAAATGTTAAAAAGAACATTTATTTAAAATAGAAATCTTTGGTAACAATATACACTACAATTTAAACATTTGTGGTCAGTAAATTGTTATTCTTTCTTTCAAAAAAAGAAAAGAAATTTATGCTTTTATTTAATAAGGATGTGTTAAATTGATAAAAAGTAATAGCAAAGGAGTATATTGTTAGATTTATGTTTTGAATAAATCCTGTTGTTTTTAACTTTTTATTCATCAAAAAGTCCTAGAAAAAAGAATCACGGGTTCCAAAAAAATATTAAGCAGCATTGATAATAAAATTAATAAATCAGCATATCTGAATTTCTGAAGGATCATGTGATGCTGAAAACTAGAGTAATGGCTGATGAAAATTCAGCTTTGCATCATAGGAATAAATTATATTTTAAAATATATTAAAATAGAAAAACGTTATTTTAAACTGTAAAAATATATCACAATATTTCTGTTTTTTTATCAAGTAAATGCAACTTTGATTCTTTAAAAAAAAAACATACATTTTGAACGGCAATAATTCCAATAATATTTCAAAATACAAATAATAATGTCATTATTACACTCTTAAAATATTTTTCTTTCAAATTTTATTTAAAAATCCCTTTTTTTAAAAATCACAATTTTCACAAAATATTAAGCAGCGAAAACATTGATAATAATAATAATAAATATAGCTGCAAGCAGCAATTACGGGGCCAAGCACTCAAAGCGGAAAATGAGGAGCTAACGATGGCAGGAACAGCAGACCAACTACAACAATAAGTAAAAAGAAGCCATTTTAGGATGATTTTAGTCAAAACGACAGAAAAATGATGTAGAACGCCTATTGATATGATTTAATGGCTTATTATGTTTGACCAACAGGTGGCGCTGTTATCAAATCGATGTGGTGTGTTTAGTGTGAGATGACAAACGTTCACACAAAGTTTGGTGTCATTATGTCAAAGTTTTGCAAAGATATAGCCTTAGAGTCATTTTCACATCAAGCCTATAATTTATAGAGGTGCTGTACGAAAACGGTTTCAACTATCAACATGAAATCCATAACTATTTGTCAGCACAGTCTGATGATGATCTGACTCGATTTTGGTGAAAATCGGACAAACGGTCTAGGACTAGTTCGAAAAAGTAGGTTTTCAACATAATTCAAAATGGCGGACAGGGAGTTTGGCCAACTGTTGCATAATTGGTATCTATGTTGTCGGCATGACCCAAGGAATATTTTGAGACCAGTTTCATTATAATAGGCTAATACTATCTACAGTTATTAGCATTTTTGTTCATTTTAAAACTAATAGTTAATGAATGCTTCATTACTCTTGACCAATAGGTGGCACTGCTACCAAATTGATGTGGTGTCATCAGTGTGAGGTGTTAATGCCACATACCAAATTTGGTGCAAATATCTCAAAGCTTTGCAGAGATACAGCTTCCGATGCGCTTTGGCATCTTACCTGCAAATTCGTTGATGCGTTAAATGAAAACGGTTTCGAATATCGACACGAAATCCATAACTTTTTGTCAGCATGGTCTGAAGATGATCCGAGTCAAATTTGGTGAAAATCCGACTAACGGTCTAGGAGGAGTTCGAAAAAGTAGGTTTTCTACATTCATCAAGATGGCGAACAGGAAGTTAGGCCAATTTTGGCATAATTGGTATCAATGTTCTCGGCCTGACCCAAGGAATATTTTGAGATCACTTTTATTACAATAAGCCTTTTTTTTCAGAAGTTATTAGCATTTTTCAAAATTTCGTTATAACTTTTGACCACAAGGTGGCGCTGGCTCCAAAATTGGTATGTACATTCAGGGCATGGTGCCGAACATTTTTGTAATTATTGTCGAAACGATACGTTAATCCGTTCTCAAGATACAGCATTTTAAAGCTAAATTCAAAATGGCCGACACCCAAAATGGCTGACATGGGAAAATTGGATATGGGTCGACTCGGCATGCTCCTCCGAATCTAACAAGACTAGTTTTGAGATTTTTGGTCAAACCACTGAGAAGTTATAAGCAAAAATAGCCATTTTTCATATCTCCTGACCACTAGGTGTCACTATGACGAAACACTGCAGGTAGCCTCAGGTCATGCTTGTTACAACAAACACCAAGTTTGGTCTCAATAAGACAAACCGTTGCGGAGATATGGCCTCACATCCGTTTTTGCGCACTTTTTGTAGAATTTATTAGCGCGTTATTCGAGAACGGTTTGTCCAATCAACTTGAATTCCATAACTTTTTGCCTGCATGGTCTGAAGATGATCTGAGCCAATTTTGGTGAAAATCAGACAAACCGTCTAGGACGAGTTCGAAAAAGTAGGTTTTACAAACAAAAAATTATAGAAAAAAAACTAAACCTTAGGATTTTTGAAATTTGGTGTTCATTCGACTCGGCATGACCCAAGGATTCAGGGAAAATTGGAATTTTGATTTTGTGGCTTACGGTTCAAAAGTTATTAGCAAAAAGAAAGTGAAAGTTTGGACAAATGGTGGCGCTAGAGAGTTTGAGTTAGAGACTCCAAACTTGCTATGGTTAATGTTGGGACGGTCCTCTATCAGTGTGCCAAATTATACAACTTTCCCGCAAGCGGTTCTATGGGCTGCCATAGACTTGCGGCGGAAGAATAATAATAATAAATATAGCTGCAAGCAGCAATTACGGGGCCAAGCACTCAAAGCGGAAAATGAGGAGCTAAGGATGGCAGGAACAGCAGACCAACTGCAACAATAAGTAAAAAGAAGCCATTTTAGGATGATTTTAGTCAAAACGACAGAAAAGTGATGTAGAACGCCTACTGATATGATTTAATGGCTTATTACCTTTGACCAACAGGTGGCGCTGTTAATAGATCGATGTGGTGTGTTTAGTGTGAGGTGACAAACGTACACACAAAGTTTGGTGTCATTATGTCAAAATTTTCCAAAGATATAGCCTTAGAGTCATTTTCACATCAAGCCTAAAATTTGTAGAGGCGCTGTACGAAAACGGTTTCAACTATCAACATGAAATCCATAACTTTTTGTCAGCACAGTCTGAAGATGATCTGACTCGATTTTGGTGAAAATCGGACGAACGGTCTAGGACTAGTTCGAAAAAGTAGGTTTTCAACATAAATCAAAATGGCGGACAGGGAGTTTGGCCAACTGTTTCATAATTGGTATCTATGTTGTCGGCATGACCCAAGGAATATTTTGAGACCAGTTTCATTACAATAGGCTCATGCTATCTACAGTTACTAGCATTTTTGTTCATTTTAAAACTTATAGTTAATGAATGCTTCATTACTCTTGACCAATAGGTGGCGCTGCTACCAAATTGATGTGGTGTCATCAGTGTGAGGTGTTAATGCCACATACCAAATTTGGTGCAAATATCTCAAAGCTTTGCAGAGATACAGCTTCCGATGCGCTTTGGCATCTTACCTGCAAATTCGTTGATGCGCTAAATGAAAACGGTTTCGAATATCGACACGAAATCCATAACTTTTTGTCAGCATGGTCTGAAGATGATCCGAGTCAAATTTGGTGAAAATCTGACTAACGGTCTAGGAGGAGTTCGAAAAAGTAGGTTTTCTACATTAATCAAAATGGCGAACAGGAAGTTAGGCCAATTTTGGCATAATTGGTATCAATGTTCTCGGCCTGACCCAAGGAATATTTTGAGATCACTTTTATTACAATAAGCCATTTTTTTCAGAAGTTATTAGCATTTTTCTAAATTTCGTTATAACTTTTGACCACAAGGTGGCGCTGGCCCCAAAATTGGTATGTACATTCAGGGCATGGTGCCGAACATTTTTGTAATTATTGTCGAAACGATACGTTAATCCGTTCTCAAGATACAGCATTTTAAAGCTAAATTCAAAATGGCCGACACCCAAAATGGCTGACATGGGAAAATTGGATATGGTTCGACTCGGCATGATCCTCCGAATCTAATAAGACCACTTTTGAGATTTTTGGTCAAACCACTGAGAAGTTATAAGCAAAAATAGCCATTTTTCATACCTCCTGACCACTAGGAGTCACTGTGACGAAACACTGCAGGTAGCCTCAGGACATGCTTGTTACAACACACACCAAGTTTGGTCTCAATAAAACAAACCGTTGCGGAGATATGGCCTCACATCCGTTTTTGCGCACTTTTCGTAGAATTAATTAGCGCGTTATTCGAGAACGGTTTGTCCAATCAACTTGAATTCCATAACTTTTTGCCTGCATGGTCTGAAGATGATCTGACTCAATTTTGGTGAAAATCAGACAAACCGTCTAGGACGAGTTCCAAAAAGTAGGTTTTATAAACAAAAAATTATAGAAAAAAAACTAAACCTTAGGATTTTTGAAATTTGGTGTTCATTCGACTCGGCATGACCCAAGGATTCAGGGAAAATTGGAATTTTGATTTTATGGCTTACGGTTCAAAAGTTATTAGCAAAAAGAAAGTGAAAGTTTGGACAAGTGGTGGCGCTAGAGAGTTTGAATTAGAGACTCCAAACTTGCTATGGTTAATGTTGAGTCGGCCCTCTATCAGTGTGCCAAATTATACAACTTTCCCGCAAGCGGTTCTATGGGCTGCCATAGACTTGCGGCGGAAGAATAATAATAATAATAATAAATATAGCTGCAAGCAGCAATTACGGGGCCAAGCACTCAAAGCGGAAAATGAGGAGCTAAGGATGGCAGGAACAGCAGACCAACTGCAACAATAAGTAAAAAGAAGCCATTTTAGGATGATTTTAGTCAAAACGACAGAAAAGTGATGTAGAACGCCTACTGATATGATTTAATGGCTTATTACCTTTGACCAACAGGTGGCGCTGTTAATAGATTGATGTGGTGTGTTTAGTGTGAGGTGGCAAACGTGCACACAAAGTTTGGTGTCATTATGTCAAAGTTTACCAAAGATATAGCCTTAGAGTCATTTTCACATCAAGCCTAAAATTTATAGAGGCACTGTACGAAAACGGTTTCATCTATCAACATGAAATCCATAACTTTTTGTCAGCACAGTCTGAAGATGATCTGACTCGATTTTGGTGAAAATCGGACAAACGGTCTAGGACTAGTTCGAAAAAGTAGGTTTTCAACAGAAATCAAAATGGCGGAAAGGGAGTTTGGCCAACTGTTGCATAATTGGTATCTTTGTTGTCGGCATGACCCAAGGAATATTTTGAGACCTGTTTCATTACAATAGGCTAATGCTATCTACAGTTATTAGCATTTATGATCAATTTAAAACTAATTGTTAATGAATGCTTCATTACTCTTGACCAATAGGTGGCGCTGCTACCAAATTTATGTGGTGTAATCAGTGTGAGGTGGTAATGCCACATACCAAATTTGGTGCAAATATCTCAAAGCTTTGCAGAGATACAGCTTCCGATGCGCTTTGGCATCTTACTTGCAAATTCGTTGATGCGTTAAATGAAAACGGTTTCGAATATTGACACGAAATCCATAACTTTTTGTCAGCATGCTCTGAAGATGATCCGAGTCAAATTTGGTGAAAATCCGACTAACGGTCTAGGAGGAGTTCGAAAAAGTAGGTTTTCTACATTCATCAAAATGGCGAACAGGAAGTTAGGCCAATTTTGGCATAATTGGTATCAATGTTCTCGGCCTGACCCAAGGAATATTTTGAGATCACTTTTATTACAATAAGCCATTTTTTTCAGAAGTTATTAGCATTTTTTGAAATGTCATTATAAATTTTGACCACAAGGTGGCGCTGATCCCAAATTTCGTATGTACATTCAGGGCATGGTGCCGAACATTTTTGTCATTATTGTCGAAACGATACGTTAATCCGTTCTCAAGATACAGCATTTTAAAGCGAAATTCAAAATGGCCGACACCCAAAATGGCTGACATGGGAAAATTGGATATGGGTCGACTCGGCATGCTCCTCCGAATCTAACAAGACCAGTTTTGAGATTTTTGGTCAAACCACTGAGAAGTTATAAGCAAAAATAGCCATTTTTCATATCTCCTGACCACTAGGTGGCACTGTGACGAAACACTGCAGGTAGCCTCAGGTCATGCTTGTTATAACACACACCAAGTTTGGTCTCAATATTCCAAAGCGTTCCGGAGATATTGCCTCACTTCCATTTTTGAACGCTTTTCGTAGAATTAATTAGCGCGTTATTCGAGAACGGTTAGTCCAATCAACTTGAATTCCATAACTTTTTGCCTGCATGGTCTGAAGATGATCTGAGCCAATTTTGGTGAAAATCAGACAAACCGTCTAGGACGAGTTCGAAAAAGTAGGTTTTATAAACAAAAAAATATAGAAAAAAAACTAAACCTTAGGATTTTTGAAATTTGGTGTTCATTCGACTCGGCATGACCCAAGGATTCAGGGAAAATTGGAATTTTGATTTTATGACTTACGGTTCAAAAGTTATTAGCAAAAAGAAAGTGAAAGTTTGGACAAGTGGTGGCGCTAGAGAGTTTGAATTAGAGACTCCAAACTTGCTATGGTTAATGTTGAGTCGGCCCTCTATCAGTGTGCCAAATTATACAACTTTCCCGCAAGCGGTTCTATGGGCTGCCATAGACTTGCGGCGGAAGAATAATAATAATAATAATAAATATAGCTGCAAGCAGCAATTACGGGGCCAAGCACTCAAAGCGGAAAATGAGGAGCTAACGATGGCAGGAACAGCAGACCAACTGCAACAATAAGTAAAAAGAAGCCATTTTAGGATGATTTTAGTCAAAACGACAGAAAAGTGATGTAGAACGCCTACTGATATGATTTAATGGCTTATTAGGTTTGACCAACAGGTGGCGCTGTTATCAAATCCATGTGGTGTGTTTAGTGTGAGATGACAAACGTTCACACAAAGTTTGGTGTCATTATGTCAAAGTTTTCCAAAGATATAGCCTTAGAGTCATTTTCACATCAAGCCTGAAATTTATAGAGGCGCTGTACGAAAACGGTTTCATCTATCAACATGACATCCATAACTTTTTGTCAGCACAGTCTGAAGATGATCTGACTCGATTTTGGTGAAAATCGGACAAACGGTCTAGGACTAGTTCGAAAAAGTAGGTTTTCAACATAAATCAAAATGGCGGACAGGGAGTTTGGCCAACTGTTGCATAATTGGTATCTATGTTGTCGGCATGACCCAAGGAATATTTTGAGACCAGCTTCATTACAATAGGCTAATGCTATCTACAGTTATTAGCATTTTTGTTCATTTAAAAACTAATGGTCAATGAATGCTTCATTACTCTTGACCAATAGGTGGCGCTGCTACCAAATTGATGTGGTGTAATCAGTGTGAGGTGGTAATGCCACATACCAAATTTGGTGCAAATATCTCAAAGCTTTGCAGAGATACAGCTTCTGATGCGCTTTGGCATCTTACCTGCAAATTCGTTGATGCGTTAAATGAAAACGGTTTCGAATATCGACACGAAATCCATAACTTTTTGTCAGCATGGTCTGAAGATGATCCGAGTCAAATTTGGTGAAAATCCGACTAACGGTCTAGGAGGAGTTCGAAAAAGTAGGTTTTCTACATTCATCAAAATGGTGAACAGGAAGTTAGGCCAATTTTGGAATAATGGGTATCAATGTTCTCGGTCTGACTCAAGGAATATTTTGAGATCACTTTTATTACAATAACCCATTTTTTTCAGAAGTTATTAGCATTTTTCGAAATTTCGTTATAACTTTTGACCACAAGGTGGCGCTGGCCCCAAAATTGGTATGTACATTCAGGGCATGGTGCCGAACATTTTTGTAATTATTGTCAAAACGATACGTTAATCCGTTCTCAAGATACAGCATTTTAAATCTAAATTCAAAATGGCCGACACACAAAATGGCTGACATGGGAAAATTGGATATGGTTCGACTCGGCATGCTCCTCCGAATCTAACAAGACTAGTTTTGAGATTTTTGGTCAAACCACTGAGAAGTTATAAGCAAAAATAGCCATTTTTCATATCTCCTGACCACTAGGTGGCACTGTGACGAAACACTGCAGGACGCCTCAGGTCATGCTTCTTATAACACACACCAAGTTTGGTCTGAATACGACAAACCGTTGCCGAGATACGGCCTCACATCCATTTTTGCGCGCTTTTCGTAGAATTAATTAGCGCGTTATTCGAGAACGGTTTGTCCAATCAACTTGAATTCCATAACTTTTTGCCTGCATGGTCTGAAGATGATCTGAGCCAATTTTGGTGAAAATCAGACAAACCGTCTAGGACGAGTTCGAAAAAGTAGGTTTTATAAACAAAAAATTATAGAAAAAAAACTAAACCTTCGGATTTTTGAAATTTGGTGTTCATTCGACTCGGCATGACCCAAGGATTCAGGGAAAATTGGAATTTTGATTTTATGGCTTACGGTTCAAAAGTTATTAGCAAAAAGAAAGTGAAAGTTTGGACAAGTGGTGGCGCTAGAGAGTTTGAGTTAGAGACTCCAAACTTGCTATGGTTAATGTTGGGAGGGTCCACTATTAGTGTGCTAAATTATACAACTTTCCCGCAAGAGGTTCTATGGGCTGCCATAGACTTGCGGCGGAAGAATAATAATAATAATAATAAATATAGCTGCAAGCAGCAATTACGGGGCCAAGCACTCAAAGCGGAAAATGAGGAGCTAAGGATTCCAGGAACAGCAGACCAACTGCAACAATAAGTAAAGAGAAGCCATTTTAGGATGATTTTAGTCAAAACGACAGAAAAATGATGTAGAACGCCTACTGATATGATTTAATGGCTTATTAGGTTTGACCAACAGGTGGCGATGTTATCAGATTGATGTGGTTTGTTTAGTGTGAGGTGACAAAGGCACACACAAAGTTTGGTGTCATTATGTCAAAGCTTTGCAGAGATAAAGCCTCAGAGTCATTTTCACATCAAGCCTAAAATTTATAGAGGTGCTGTACGAAAACGGTTTCAGCTATCAACATGAAATCCATAACTTTTTGTCAGCACAGTCTGAAGATGATCTGACTCGATTTTGGTGAAAATCGGACAAACGGTCTAGGACTAGTTCGAAAAAGTAGGTTTTCAACATAATTCAAAATGGCGGACAGGGAGTTTGGCCAACTGTTGCATAATTGGTATCTATGTTGTCGGCTGGACCCAAGGAATATTTTGAGACCAGTTTCATTACAATAGGCTAATGCTATCTACAGTTATTAGCATTTTTGTTCATTTTAAAACTAATGGTTAATGAATGCTTCATTACTCTTGACCAATAGGTGGCGCTGCTACCAAATTATTGTGGTGTAATCAGTGTGAGGTGGTAATGCCACATACCAAATTTGGTGCAAATATCTCAAAGCTTTGCAGAGATACAGCTTCTGATGCGCTTTGGCATCTTACCTGCAAAGTCTTTCTTGCGTTAAATGAAAACAGTTTCGAAAATCGCCACGAAATCCATAACTTTTTGTCAGCATGGTCTGAAGATGATCCGAGTCAAATTTGGTGAAAATCCGACTAACGGTCTCGGAGGAGTTCGCAAAAGTAGGTTTTCTACATTCATCAAAATGGCGAACAGGAAGTTAGGCCAATTTTGGCATAATTGGTATCAATGTTCTCGGCCTAACCCAAGGAATATTTTGAGATCACTTTTATTACAATAAGCCATTTTTTTCAGAAGTTATTACCATTTTTCGAAATTTCGTTATAACTTTTGACCACAAGGTGGCGCTGGCCCCAAAATTTTTATGTACATTCAGGGCATGGTGCCGAACATTTTTGTAATTATTGTCGAAACGATACGTTAATCCGTTCTCAAGATACAGCATTTTAAAGCTAAATTCAAAATGGCCGACACCCAAAATGGCTAACATGGGAAAATTGGATATGGGTCGACTCGGCATGCTCCTCCGAATCTAACAAGACCAGTTTTGAGATTTTTGGTCAAACCACTGAGAAGTTATAAGCAAAAATAGCCATTTTTCATATCTCCTGACCACTAGGTGGCACTGTGAGGAAACACTGCAGGTAGCCTCAGGTCATGCTTATTATAACACACACCAAGTTTGGTCTCAATATTCCAAAGCGTTCCGGAGATATTGCCTCACTTCCATTTTTGAACACTTTTCGTAGAATTAATTAGCGCGTTATTCGAGAACGGTTTGTCCAAACAACTTGAATTCCATAACTTTTTGCCTGCATGGTCAGAAGATGATCTGACTCAATTTTGGTGAAAATCAGACAAACCGTCTAGGACGAGTTCGAAAAAGTAGGTTTTATAAACAAAAAATTATAGAAAAAAAACGAAACCTTAGGAATTTTGAAATTTGGTGTTCATTCGACTCGGCATGACCCAAGGATTCAGGGAAAATTGGAATTTTGATTTTATGGCTTACGGTTCAAAAGTTATTAGCAAAAAGAAAGTGAAAGTTTGGACAAGTGGTGGCGCTAGAGAGTTTGAATTAGAGACTCCAAACTTGCTATGGTTAATGTTGGGTCGGCCCTCTATCAGTGTGCCAAATTATACAACTTTCCCGCAAGCGGTTCTATGGGCTGCCATAGACTTGCGGCGGAAGAATAATAATAATAATAATAATAATAAGAAACGGAACGGATACAATAGGTGCCTCCGCACCTTCGGTGCTTGGCCCCTAATAATAAGAATTCTAACGGATACAATAGGTGCCTTCGCACCTTCGGTGCTTGGCCCCTAATAATAAGAATTCTAACGGATACAATAGGTGCCTTCGCACCTTCGGTGCTTGGCCCCTAATAAGAATTCTAACGGTTTCAATAGGTGCCTTCGCACCTTCGGTGCTTGGCCCCTAATAACCATTATTAATAATAGAGCACCAATGATAATTGCTAATAATTAGCCACCAAATCAGCATATTAGAATGTTTTCTGAAGACTGGCTGCTGAAAATTCACAGCTATAAATTACATTTTCAGACAATTTTCAGATTTTAAATAGAAAATATTTGTAAAAAATTAGGCTATAATAATATTTAATTAACTTCTTTCAAAAATATATATTTAAAAAAATCAGTTATCATTTAATATATTCATATAATTACTATTTAAATATATATGTCAAATATTTAGAATATATCCACCTTCAAGATTACATGAAGGTTAGCTGTATTGAAAACAGATGCGTCCACATATATAACATTACAGCTCCCCATCAGAGTGAAGTTTGCAGGATTTTGTCCACAAAATGATAACAGTGCACATTATTTTAACACATTATTTTATTATTTCAACACAGTATTTCTTAAGACAGAAACACGAGAGCATCCAAACGGAAGTTAGAATCCATCATGGATGGACGGCGCTCATCAGTTACTCAGAAAAAAGGTGGATATTCAAATAAGATTTAGCAGAAAATACTTGACCAACAAATACTTGGTTCATTCTTTATTTCAGCATAGATCAACTTTGAACTCAAACGCATTTCAAAATTAAGTTTTAGGTGTGCAATAAGACACATGGGATTCCTGTAATGCAATATTCATTGTCAGTAACAGTAGCATTCATAAAAAATAACCACATATGAACTTCAAAAATATCCCTTCTTGCGCATTTACTGTATACCTGAGCGAAAACACACATGACAAGATACAGTATTTAAGGTTAGACAATTAATATGACACGTTTTTGTAATTTATTCTGACAGAAATTCATAATTTGTTGTATTAATAATGCATAGTTATAATAATTGTTAAAAATAGTTTTTGTGCAAGTTGCAGGACAAACAAATTAAAATCAACTTAGATACAAGACATCTTTGAATTCCCATAACAACCTCTGAGAGACATATTTATGTCATAATGGTCATTTATTGGTCCATAGTTTACCGTTCTCTCTCTCATTTATACACACACACACACCCCAATAGATCGTGCACTTTTCCTCTGCTTTATATTAGAGATAGTCACATGCAGCTACCAGCCATAAATTCTCCTCTGTAATTTCACAGTTCAACGAGCTCAGCTTCTTTTCATCCCTGTGTGGGTCTCATTTCGATCCATCCTCATTGATGACACTGATTTTTTAAAGACTTTTTGCAGATGGTTCAGAGACAATGTGAAGACAGTCGTAAAAGCCCAGCACTGTTGAAAAATCTACAAAATTGTGAAATATAATGAGTAAAGCTACATATACACTACCAGTCAAAAGTTTTTGAACAGTAAGATTTTTAATGTTTTTTTAAAGAAGTCTCTTCTGCTCACCAAGCCTGCATTTATTTGATTCAAGATACAGCAAAAATTTTGAAATATATTTACTATTTTAAATAACAGATTTTTATTTGAATATATTTTAAAATGTAATTTATTCCTGTGATTTCAAAGCTGAATTTTTAGCTTCATTACTCCAGTCACATGATCCTTCAGAAATCATTTTAATATTCTGATTTGCTGCTCAAAAACATTTATTATCATTACGTTTATTATTAATGTAATGATAATTACGCTGGAAACAGCTGAGTAGAATTTCTACTCAAGAAGACTGGAAATCTTTTGTAACATTATAAATGTCTTTATCGTCACACATATCAATAAAAAGCATCCATAAAAATGTTTCTGGAACAACAACATATCAGAATGATTTCTGAAGGACCATGTGACACTGAAGACTGGAGTAATGATGCTGAAAATGTACCTTTGATCACTGGAATAAATTACATTTTAAAATATATTTGAATAGAAAGCAGTTATTTTAAATAGTAAATATATTTCACAATATTACTGATTTTGCTGTATTTTAGATCAAATAAAACTTTTGACTAGGATTGTACTTGATGTTGAATACTGTAGAAAAATATTGTGTTCTACTCCAGTCAACTTAAATTATTGCTAATAAAAACATGCTGAGTTGAGCGTGTGCACTATAGGTGATTCTCTTGGGAGTTTAACAGGCCCTCTGTCATCGACGGATGAGTGCAGAGACCGATAAACAGGCTAGGAAAAGCATGATGGATAAGCTGATTGCCACGGCCCCACCGCAGTCTTTAGCATTCTCCTAAAACAGACCAGAGACACAAAATATGTACCAACAATCTCTAAAAAGAAAAGTTATTTTGCATGCAGACAGATAATAATCAAAAGGCATTGCTGCAATGCACGTCTGAAAGCAGTCTAGTATGTGCGTGTTGTTTACTTGAGGGTGATAAGCGTGACAAGACTCAGGCCTTCTTCGTATCTTCTGAGATCTCATGCGGTCACATTTCACAGAGGCATTGTGTGCTCAGCGGTTAAGAAAAAATGAAGAAAATGCAAGAATAACAAACAAATACCTCGATCCAGTACACAGATATACGTTTTAAAAATCGAATATACTTTTATGATGGCTTGCTTGTTTACAAATCTATAAAGATATTTCCTGGTAAATGAAACATTTCAAATGAAGTTAATGTACTGGTTGCACCTTTAAGTGACTAAACTGATCTCATTGAAAGCAGTGATTCATCTCCTCAGTGTGTGGTCTGTGGAGCCTGATTTAGCTGGGGTTTTAAGGATATATTTGACCTCTTTGGGCTCCATGGTGATGGGTCCGTACTGCCGAGAACAGTCGCAATCTGCCTGAATCACCACCAACAGCAAGTTACTTTCAGGAATCTGATTAATTACAAACACCCTGTGGGCAATAAGGGAAAGAAAGAAAAGACTATTTAGGTCTAGCTAATGGTATTCTTATTACATGCCAAGTTTAATAAAAAAGAAACAGTTATTCAGAGCAAAATGAGGATTTGTAGTTAGGAGAGAGTCTGGCACCATGTAGACGCTCGTGAAATGAAGTCACGATGACATAAGAAGGTAACCATAGCAACATATACTGTAAGACGGCCTGTCTCAAGTGCCTTTTGCTAGAAACTGTACATCGACCAAACATAAATACAGTCATAGTGCTGTTAGGACTAGAAGAAATACAAACTGTGCCTTGTTATTCTTGTATACAAAAGGGTGTTTTTGCAGTAATACCATAGAAGAACAATTTTTGGCTCCCAAAAGAACCTTTCAGTGAACAGTTCCTAAAAGAACCATTTTGAAGAACATTTTAAAAATCTAAAGAACCATTTTTGACTATGAACAACCTTTTCTACATTTGAAAGATTTTCAAGGTTCTTCATAGAATCGTTGATACCAATAAAGAACCTTTACTTTTAAGAGTGTAGATTAGAAATAGAGTTGCATCGATCCGATACTCTGGATCGGTATCGACGCCGATCCAAGCTTTTTGAATGGATCGGATATCGGTGATGCGTGACCGATCCAAATTGGATACCGTTACTAGAGTTTGATTAAATAAATGGCAAGAAATAATAGTCTACTGTAAAAACTATAATAATTCATACAAGAACACAATTATTTTAAAACATTGCCTTAAAAATAAAATACATTTAAAATACGTTGCGCTGCTTACACAAGCATATCTGACGTGAGTGTGACAGGCGAGTTCAGAGGGAACTTTTACATGCAAAGTCTGCCTCAAAGTCCCTGATTTGGAAATATTTTACTCTTGATACAGCAGCTAGTAGCACTGCAAATTGTAATATTTGCAAAGCCAAAGTTTCAAGAGGTGGAAGTAGTGTTTCGAATTACAACACCACAAATTTAATCAAGCATCTTCAAAAGCATCACGCAAACGAACACAAGGACTTCGCGAACCAAGTGACAGCTTTTAATACTTTCTTTGTAAATACTTTGTAAATGAGATATTGTTTAATACAGCAGTTAAATAAATAAGAAGTTGTTATTAAATGACTTGCATTGTCTGACTCTGACTATAACACTGTCGCCTGATTTTGCTCTATTTCGTCGTCAAAAGTAATCTGAAACAAGTCACAACTATGAATGAACGTGCATTTTTAAACGAATCTATTGAAATGATTCAACTTCCCATTCAAACAGAGAGTCACTTGCTTTATTCCTGCTGAACCATCCGTTCGAACAAATCAAATGAATGAAATGATTCAGTAATTAAATCAGTGTCTTGCCGCCATCTGCTGGCAGATCTGTTCAGTTATTTATATCTGTAATATTTCTGTTTTCAAAATGTTATTTTTAAAACATTAATCTAAATATGAATTTGATTGCACTCATGCATGCATCTCTTTTTCCCCCTTTTTTTATCCAACAATGTGCAAGCAGATTTGGTATTTCTTTCTTTACCTAAAACAAATAAATCTTAATGACAAAGTGAATTGTATACATTCTTTAGTTTTGAAGGTAAAATACCCCCACTGATATTGTCCGGGTATCGGTATCAGCCGATACTCAGAATTTTTGGTATAGGATCGAACTGGTTTTGAAAAAATGGTATCGTTGCATTCATAATTAGAAACTATAGTTAAAAGAGTGAAACCCCTTTATGTTGTTGTATGATAAGCACGTTCAAGTAAACTGAAACCTTGTACAGAAATTTATTTTACCATATTCATTATTTCAAGTATTAAGCACTAAGACCATAATGCTCCCAGCCATTGTTGATAGGAAAATAAAGCAAAATGCTTAAAACAGTTGTTTTTCTAAATATGTCACCCTGGACCACAAAACCAGTCGTAAGTAGCAGGGGTATATTTATAGAAATAGCCAAAAATACATTGTATGGGTCAAAATGATCTCTTTCTCTTTTATGCCAATAGGATATTAAGTAAATATCATGTTCCATAAAGATATTTTTTTCAATTTCCTGCGGTAAATACATCAAAATTTAATTTATGATTAGTAATATGCATTGTTATGAACTTCATTTGGACAACTGGACGACAGCGATTTTCTCAATATTTAGATTTTTTTTTGCACCCTCAGATTCCAGATTTTCAAATAATTGTATCTCAGCCAGTATTGTCCTATCCTAACAAACCAGACATCAATGGAAAGCTTATTTATTCAGCTTTTAGATGGTATAACTATAAGACTGGATTTGTAGTCCAGGGTCATATATTATTAGCATATTCTCTCTGTGAAACTGTAGCTTTATCTTCCAGTATATTATTTGTGTTCACCACTAGAGGGCGTCAAAAAGACAGTTAACTATGTGAAGACAGTGAAGCTGTCTGATTGTGAGCATAGGTTTTCTTTTTGCTTGACCAACTAATACATTAACGCTGCATTCCAAACAGGATAAATCCATCTCCGAAGGGCATTTTGGAGTGAAAACGATCATGGCCGCAATATAAGGGTAGTTTCTAACTGAAGTTCTCAAAACTCAAGCCCTTCGAAACCCAAAGGGTACAACTGATGGACACTTCACTTCCATGATTTTTTTGTGCAGGTTTAATTGTCTTAAACTTTAAAGGGACAGTTAACCCAAAAATGAAAATTCTGTCATTAATTACTCACCCTAATGTGGTTCCAAACCTGCAAGACCTTTGTTCATCTTCAGAACACAAATTAAGATATTTTTGATGAATTCCATGAGTTTTCTGACCCTGCATAGACAGCAATGCCCAGAAAGGTAGTAAGGACATCATGAAAAAAGTCCATGTGACATCAGTGGTTGAACCTTATTTTAAGAAGCTATGAGAATACTTTTTGTGCGCAAAGAAAACAAAAATAATTTTTTTTTAAACTATTTATTCTCACCACATGTTCAGGAGAGTACCTCGATGCACTGCATGTTGTGCTGCTGACTTTATTGTTGAATAAAGTCATTATTTTTATTTTCTTTGCGCACAAAAAGTAGTGGCTTCATAACATTATGGTTGCACCACTGATGTCACATGGTCACATTGGATTTCATCAAAAATATCTGTGTGTTCTGAAGATGAACGAAGGTCAAGATGATGCAGAAGTGCATTCCAAGGATTTATAAATCCAAGCACAGCTTTAGGTTCTCGTAATTACAATTTCACATTTCGCAAATCTGACTTGTCAAGAGCTTATTAAAAATATATTTAGTTGTGAGATATAATCCAAAGGAATTGCATTGCAAATCCATCCGTGGTCAAGTGATCTATGTGTGTTCTTACTTTTGACATCTCCCACACTTGATCAAGCTGTTGGATTCTTTGATTGACGGCTCGTAGACGAAGCTGGGATACTCAGTGTCGCATGGCTGCAGAATGCCCCCCTTTGACTTCTTACTAGCTGCAAAACAAACCTACAGTTATCTTTCAAGATAAATTCGTACAACGGTGTTTTAGTGCCACACTCAAAAAAATTTTAAATTACAAGATTAAAGTCATAATATTATGAGAATAAAGTCTAATTATTTCAAGAATAAAGCCAAAATTATCAGAATTAAGTCGAAATAGTTAGCCAAAAAAGTCAAAATTATCAGAATAAAGTCTAAATGTTTCGAGAATGGAGTCTAAATGTTTCGAGTATGAAGTCAAAATATTTTTAAAAATAAAGTCAAAATTATGAGAATTCATTCATAGCAGTTATGAGATTAAAGTTGTCTCATTGTAATCGAAAAGATGATTGATTCACATGAATACTGCTCTGTGTCCTGCCACATTACATTATCACAGCGTGATAAACACATTATTTCAAGACACATTGTTTGTATTTCGCTTAAAAACTAACAGATTTTGTTTTATATTAAAAATAGCAAAAGCACAAAGCTTATTGCTATTATTGTTTGGCTGGCGCATTACAAATAGGCTTAATGAATGCAATTGATTATGTAGAATATTATTTCCAAGCATACTGTCCCTGAGAGTATAACACATGGTATGATTTCTGCTAATAATCCCACATATATTAAAATCAATTCCGGTGGCCTGGCAACTTCACGCATTGCTCCCAATGTGGGCCATTTGCATGCGCAGGCTACACTGTCAAAATATAACTTTAATTGCTACGATTTAATTCTTGTAATTTTGACTTTAGTCTGTAAACATTTTGACTTTATCCTTGAAATTTCGACTTTATTCTCGAAAAACATTTCAACTTTATTCTCTAAATATTTAGACTTTATTCTCAAAATAGTTCGACTTTATCCTCATAATATTTCGACTTTATTCTCTAAATATTTCGACTTTATCCTCATAATATTTCAACTTTATTCTTGTAATTTCGACTTTATTCTCAAAATATTACGAATTTATTCTCATAATATTACGACTTTATTCTCGGAATATTTTGACTTTTTCTCATATTTTAACTTTATTAACTTTATTATAACTTTATTCTTGTAATTTTGACTTTATTCTCGAAATATTACAACTTTAATCTTGCAATCTTAGATCTTTTTTTTTCTAAGATGACACTAAAATGCAGAATTCAAAAATGTAGTGTCTTTTTATTTTTAAATGCCATAAGCTATCTACCATTTTCTTTAACGCAGAAATTAGCCTAATGGGGTGAGACTTCCATTTCTTTTGCCGCTATAGAGAAATAATGAGAAGAATAACAACGTGCAGTAAACGGTTAAACCGTTTGCACTACAAACCAGTGTGTTCATAATTAAGATAATAAGTTAAAATAACATGGTAGGACAGACCAATTTGCAATATCGAGCAGCAAAACGAGTTGTTTTGTACAGCTAAATATAGCTTGATGCAGATGAGACCGGAAGCCAGACCCATAAAATTTACAAATGGCCAAGCCCACTTTTATGGGAAGAAAAAAGTGGATAGAATATTTTCAATATTTCAATTTAGGCAGCAATAAAAAAGTCACTTTTGATCATGAATAAGAACATGACCAAATCTTTCTCTGCTTTTTTTTTTCACACACAGCACTAGCAATATCACACACTGTGACGGCGACAGCACTTACATGCATGGAATAAGGTCTTGGCTGTGACACATCGAGATGAAGGAGGGTTACAGAATTAAAGATGAAGATGAAGAAGGAAGACACAGGAACACCCATACAAACAGGTGAGGAACACAAGTGAATGATGAATTGATTGTATTGCTTTACACAAGGGATGCACCGATACGAATCGGCCGATCATGCTTGCGCGTTTTGTCAGTAAAGCCGGTTCTGTAATAAGCGGTAAATGCCATCAGGTGCGTGATTTCACGTTGAGCCGTATATACTACACACAGCCGTTGTTTACCGACGAGCTGCGCAAATCAATGTTCATTATCTGTGTGAATGTGCGCAGCTCGTCAGTGAACAACGGCTGTGTGTAGTATGTAAGGCTCAACGTGAAATCACGCACCTGATGGCATTTACCGCTGATTACAGAACCGGCTTTACTGACAAAACGCGCAAGTGATCGGCCGATACGGATCGGTGCATCCCTACTTTACACCAAGCTTGTAGCTTAACACATACCCTCCGCAAAAGGATCTGAGTGCCACAGACTGTAGAAGTTGAAGTCCAGTAAAAACCTGGCAGAGAGAACATGTCTGATTTTACAAGGGATGAACTGAGTCACTGATGATTTGAAGCACAGAAAGCTCTGAAAAACAGCCACACTTACAAGAGGAAGTTCGATAGGAACCATTTCAGTGCTGCCAAAAGATTATAAAAGGGCTGAGGGAGGAAGAAAGACAAGCAGAATGAAGGGAAAAGCAATACAAGAAAGAAGCTGGCATCTTTTCAGTTCATGACAGAAATCATATATCTAGTCTTTTTTTCTCTACACCATCACAAAGGGTCAAGGTGTGAAGGCCAAGCCTTCATTAAGATCAGCCGTGACCTGTGACCTCCAGTCATGCACGTTGGTTTGCCAGAACAGCATTGTAATGTTTCACTGTAACACTGATAGCATCCGATGGTTGTGTTCTGGTAGACGTTATTCAAACAGACAGGACAATGCTTACACTTAGCAGGGGTCGAGCGCCGCTAGCAGAGTGAGGATTCACCTTACACATGGCCTGATAGTCATAGAGTAGCACTCTGTGGAGAACATGCAGTGACAGCGTTTACATGTTAATGCATTTCATCACTTTTCAGGTTTCGTAACGCACACAAAATGTTCTCATACCTTTTAAACATGCCCATTTTTAAGAGCTGCGACATCACCGACCCATCAATTTCCCCTAGAAACCTGCCAACCTACAGAGAACATAGAAACACGTGGCTTTAAGACTTGAAGATGGTAGTTATTTATTATTAATTTCAACAGGATTTTTTTCTGGTTCACAACAGGAACAATGACAGCTCAGAATGAATGTGACTGTATTAGTTCGTTTTTTTATAGGCATGGTGACTTTACTGTTCAGTGAAATCAAATTTTAAACAGTGTTTGGCCTCCGTAAGGTTGCAGGCCCACATCAGAGTCAGCGTTTACCGCACCCAGCGCGCTGAATTATTCAGATAACCCCTGTTATCCCTCCCCTCCTCTATATTTACCCTGATGATGCACTGTTCTCCTTCTTTCTCTCATAGGACCGCTGCTAATGATGGAAAACACCTCATGCATTTATTTATTTATTCATTCATTTCCACAGTCCCTTTCCTATGCTGAGTCAACATCAAATAGAGCTTTTTTTAATCTGTGTTATTCACACCTTAAAAGTCCTTATTTAGGACCCGTTATATTTCATGACTTTTTTTGTGACTGTGACCTGCTTTTAACCGAACCACTTAAACGGCACTCTAGATAAAAAATTACTGCGTGTCATTTCCCCGTTTTAACCTAAATCTCCACGGGTTGAATGACTACTAAGCACTAAAGAGGTCTTTTGTAGCTTATATTTTTTTTCCATGTTGTTGTCTTTAGAATTTCTAACAAATAATATTAATTAATAAATCAAGAATGATTTATAAAAAATAAATAAAATATTTACATACACACTGACATTCTAAAGATTATTTTGCTAATCAAAATACAGAAGAAAATGTAATTTTGTCAAATGTTATTGCAATTTAAAATACGGTTTTCTATTATGTATATATATTTTAAAATATAATTTATTCCTGTAAAGCAAAGCTAAATTTTCAGCATCATTACTCCAGTCTTCAGTGTCACATGATCCTTCAGAAATCATTCTAAATTGCTGATTTAGAATCAATGTTGGAAACTTTTTCAGTATATTATGATGATTAAAAAGTTAAAAAGAACAGCATTTATTTAAAATAGAAATCTTTTATAAGTCTTTACTATCACTTTTGAATCCATTTAACACAACCTTGCTGAATAAAAAACTTTTTGTTTGGGGTCAGTAAATTTTCTTTCTTTTTTTTAAAAGGTTTTTTCAGCAAGGTTGTGTTAAATAGATAAAAAGTGATAGTAAAGACTTGTATTGTTAGACAATATTTTTATTTGAAATAAATGCTGTTCTTTTTAACATTTTATTCATCAAAGAATCCTGAAAAAAGTGTTACAGGTTACAAAAAATATTAAGCAGCTCAACTGTTTCCAACACTAATAATAAATCACCATGTTAGAATGATTTCTGAAGGATCATGCGACATTAAAGACTGGAGTAATTATGCTGAAAATTAAGCCCTGCATAACAGACATAAATCATATTTTGAAGTATATTAAAATAAGAAACCAACATTAGAAATTGCAATAATATATCACAATATTACTGTTTTGTTTCTGTATTTTTTAACAAATAATTGCAGCCTTGATGAGCATATACTGTATATATGCACACACACACACACACACACACACACACACACACACACACACACACACACACACACACACACACACACACACACACACACACACACACACACATTTTGAAATGAGCTATGAATGCAATTTCATGTTGACCTTAACCTGTCACTTTAAGTGCTCTTACATCAGTCCTGTCCTTAGAGATGATGATGAAGCCATTACTGTCCATGACGTAGCAGTTAACATCCTGTAGACATAAAACACAAAAATGAAAAGCATTTGTCACGCTGAATTAGTTTCATGGAGGACTGACCATACATATTTTTACAGATATGTCCACAAATGCTCTAGATACTCAGCACTTATGCACTATAAATACTACACTGTTAGACACTCACCGCATTATCAGTACAGCTTAGAGGACAAAGCCCTTCTACACCTGAACACTGTGAAAGAGAGAGAGACAGACATTGATGAAGACAGACAAACAGAGCATTTCTATTAATATGTATTAAGTTTTGATTATGGTATCAGGTATTTGTAATGAGTACATACATCTGTGTCATTCCCCTGATATCCATCCAGATAATATGAAGCAGCAGTAATAAAAAAGGAAAACATTAATTGATATGAAATAAAAAGCTCAACTCAACTCCGGCTTATAACATCACTGTTCTGCCTTTGAGCTATCACATGATCTGTGTAGGCTCCGGTGTGCTTTTACTCTAGCCATGTATCAGATGAGAACAGGGATAGGAGAAGCAGAAACAAGCCCTCTTACAGGGACCTGTAAATATTTAGTATAACATCATATACTGTATCTTAATTTAAAGCATTTGTGTGTCCTTCTGAGGGACCATTGTTTTCCTGTAAAAATATTGAAACCACCCTAAAACAAGATAAATGGACGTTGAGCATCATGCTTTTTAATACACACTACTGCTCAAAATATTTTTTTTAAATAAATGTTTAATTTTAACAGCAAACCGTGAAGACTTTTACATTATTACAAAAAAATATATTTCAAATAAATGCCGTTCTTTTGAACGCCTGACTGGAATGGTGCTTTAATGGTGCTTTACATTTCTGGTCTCTGGCGTTTAAGTCAAATTTTTCAATATTTTCTGAGCCGACAATATAACGTTAAACCTATGAAAATGGTTTTAAAAGCACATTGGGCCATAGTTTCATCACTTTACAGTGTCGCAATAACTGTCTTTTTTGCAGTAACTCACC